>NC_056737.1:286020928-286205928 GCF_019279795.1 Protopterus annectens
CTGTAAAGAGGAAAGAGCTGCTGTTTGCCTTTTGTTTTCATCATCTAAATTGGTATCCCAGTTTGGGAGTCTGTGACTTATCTCTGAGGAGGGGGAGTTATCTGCCTTTTGGGTCACCAGCTTATGTAACTGGTTACTGACAGACCTCAATGTGGACTTTATCTGTACCCCTTTGAAACAGGTGTAACTCTGTTCCAGTGTTTACTAAACTCTTACAAATGATTATCAACCAACTTCTCAACAATATTACTGATGGTAGGAATGCCTGCCAAATCTAGGACAAACACTTTAAGTTTATGCAAAAGATTTATAATTGTTTTTACCTACAAGAAAGCAGTAGTATTTCCAGCCAAGTTCTCTAGTGTAATAAGATTTAAGTAAGCAAGTATGCCATCTCTTTGAATTAAATTTTGTATCAAAACAGTTTGATGTGTTTTTTTATATTTATAGTGTGTTACGTTTTTTCCTACCAAAAGTTGGAATAAAAATATTCATGTTATTAAATTTAACAGAGCATAATTCTTTTAATATGTCTTCCCTGTACTACAGGTAGAAGACTATAGGACATTACTGCATTTGATACAGACTTCAGTTTTCAAAGTCATGAAAGACATTGTAGGTGAATTGAGTCTTGGAATGAAAAGGATCACTGTGTACCTTATACATAATTCTGCAATGCAATTCAGTATGAAACACTCAAGAAGGAATGGTTTCAGATGCACCCAATTTAAAATCTGCATATATTAGATTTCAGAGACTTTTTTGACTTTCTGTATAAGGCCTGGGAAAAGGCAGACAACTTCAGGTCTTCATAGAACATACTACAAGTTGTTCCCATTTCTTATCATTGATTATTATGTATATTTTAATATAACATTGGGGTTGGGGGTTGGCATAATGGTTAAGATGTTTGCCTTACAAACACAAGGTACAAGATTTGAGTCTCACCATTAAAGAGAAGTGGGCTAGATTTAAAATGGCCTGCATGGGCAGTTAGCCTAGTACTTACCTATGTACCTACATTTTTACTTACCTTCCTCCAATTTTTTAGTATATGTTGTTCAGGTGTCATATAAATTAAGACCAGAAAAGAAGCTAGCATAAAGGCAATTCAAATACATATACTCAATGACAGTGAGAAAGCTTAACGCACCAATGCTTTTCTATTTTTACTGCATTTGTGTGCTCATGTGTAATAGCTCAAGTGAGTGCTGTTTGGTTTCTCTTTATTAGAGGGCTTCTGCCTGATTGAACACTTGGAGATGTGAATCATAGTTAGGGCAGCTTGCTTGATTACAGCAATAAAGAAGGCATATTAAATAGCTGTATATCTGTAATGCTTGAACAGAGACGACACTGAGAACTAGAACAGCAGGTGAGCCTGGCAGGGTGAGCTAGACAGTGCCTTAGTATTATATGCCAGAATCTTTAAGTACATGCGTTATTGTGATTTTGGTCAATACTCTTTTATTATTTTTACTGCAGAATCTGAAATAGCTAATGAATTGCAGTGTAGAAGTAGAGAGAGATGGCAATGCATATCACATTATCAATTCCCAGGATGTATTTAGGATTTACATTGAAAAAGCCAAAATACTGGATTTTAGCAACTTTTTAATTCAAGGTACAGAAAACTCAGGGTTTGCCGTTAATGTTCTGTGGACTGTATGTAGGGGCTCACACAGGTTGCTTGGTGGGAAAGGTCCCTCCCCCTGAATGGAAGGAAACAGAAATGTTTTAGGACTTTTACAGAATTAATGACATTGTGCAATTTATAATTACATGATCAGCAGTTGCACTTTTAATCTTTTAGTTAGAAAAAGGAATAAACGTTCAGTATACCAGACTTTTATAAAGTCAGCAGTTCATAGATTTAGAAATAAATCTGATTCTCTACTATATATACCCAAAACAATGAAAGTCACAGCAGTTAGATATCCTCATCCCCTGTAAGTGATTATTTCACTGTTTTCCACAAGTTCCATGAAAATGCAATGCGCGGATTTGTGTATGTGTTTATCTTTGCATGTGTGGTGTGTATGTGTGTGCATGTAGACCTGTATGCTGTACCGGGTTCATTTAAGAGTAACTACACAACTTCATATTTTTTTAAATTAGATATCCTACTACATTCTTTATGTACTAATTAAGCTCTGCATTATAATCGGAACCCGCACTACATTTATCATCCTGCTACATAATATATATATTTTACAGAACTGTGACCTTTAAGTGATTCCAATGATGTTAAAGAAAACACGGTTATGAAAGGCCTCTGTTTAATTTCAAATAAAATGCATTGCTGAACACTGTAAATAGGTTTTGGCATTTGGCACTGGTTGTTTAAAAGATAAGAAACTGGAAAAGAAGATTTTCTCATAATTGCTCCAAATGCAAGTACTGATTAATTTTTGTATTAAATGTAAATTGTAAAGATATACACAATGACTCATATGCTATAACTTCAAGATAAGTATCTTAGAGAAGTTGTGGTCCTTTTGCATACTGAAAAATCTGTTAATCAAAGTTGAATTAAAAAACAATGTGAAATGCAAATGAAAAGAAACTTATAACCCTGTAGGCAGTGTATGATACTAAATGGAATTTTAGATAGTTTGACTGCAACTTATTAAAATCGAGCAAAGAAACAGCAAATCTTCAAACACATCAAATTCAACCTACTTGCCTAAGAAACTAACTCTGAGAGGCTAATTAACAGGATATGGATCCTTGTTATACTGCATTTGTGGTTTTCAAGATTTGATGCTGCACATTCCTGTGAACCCCAGTGGAACACTGCCCTAAGTTTGAGGGCAGCTGACTTAACAGTGGCCCCCACTGGAACACTGCCCTAAGTTTGAGGCAGCTGACTTAACAGTGGCCCCCACTGGAACACTGCCCTAAGTTTGAGGGCAGCTGACTTAACAGTGGCCCCCACTGGAACACTGCCCTAAGTTTGAGGGCAGCTGGCTTAACAGTGGCCCCCACTGGAACACTGCCCTAAGTTTGAGGGCAGTTGGCTCAACAGTGGCCCCCACTGGAACACTGCCCTAAGTTTGAGGCAGCTGGCTTAACAGTGGCCCCCACTGGAACACTGCCCTAAGTTTGAGGCAGCTGGCTTAACAGTGGCCCCCACTGGAACACTGCCCTAAGTTTGAGGGCAGCTGGCTTAACAGTGGCCCCCACTGGAACACTGCCCTAAGTTTGAGGGCAGCTGGCTCAACAGTGGCAATAACCATTACTTCATCTTGTCTGGCAGATGGCACACAGGATTTCAGCTACCAACTATCAGTTTCCTGTGGTCCAGGGTTTAAATCCCTCTGTCTGCATTTACCTAATGGCATGATTCTGAGCATGTCACTTAACCAGGCATTGCTTCTGGTCTGAATATGAAAAAGGTAGAGCAAGATCAGTGTTCCAATCTGTAACAATGCCACACCTACATGTGGAGCTGCAGAGTTGTTCGCCTTAGCTTAGATTTCCTATAACCTCTACTAAGAGATATCTCTACTGCCCATTAGATCCTGATCCTCATCATTCAGGCAGAGATAAAGTGGACACAATAAGCTAGATTCCAAAAGAGTTACTCTAAGTGTAAGTGACTTACTCCGTGCTGAAAGACCTGCACTCAGTGTAAGTGATTTACTTTGGTGTAATACACCGGAGTAAGTCAACTACCCTGAGAGCAAGTCTTTTTGAATCAGGTCCGGTGTCTTATACTTTCACCTTTCTAGGCTGCCCTTTACTTGGTAGCTTTACGGACACATTTAGATTACTAACAATGCTGACAGACATCTGGTATTTTGTAAGTAAACTACCAATTTTAGAAAAGCATAAAAATTAAAAATGTACAGAACTAAAGCTAACAACTGCAATCATACCTCTCAACCTCTTAATGCATGAAATCTGGACAAGGCTTGAAATAATGGGAGGATAAAGGCCCAAAATAAGGACAAATTTTCAATATTGCTCTTATAAACTTAGGAAGTTACTAGAATAACAGGATTCATGTTATTATGTATTTTGTGAAGGCTATGAAGTCTGAAACTCAAATATATAACATTACTTGCTGACTTCAATCTTTAGTGATTTGCCAGAAAACCACAAATTGTATGAGGAACAGACCAAAAATATGAGGTACAAATCTGGACATTCTGTGAAAATCTAGACAGTCGAGAGATATTACTGCAATAAAAAGAGGCATTTAGGATAAATGAAACCTACCTATGGGAAATACAGATCTGTACCTAATGCCTTCCTACAGTCTTGAGAATATTTTGGGTAGATTCAGGTAGATGACATTTTGTCAGAAGCTCAGCGACGTTATAAGGTGCTGTTGGTGTAACACATTAAAATACAACTCAAACAATTCTCCAAGTATGTAGTCTGTAAAACTGAATCTGACCAATGTATGAGGAACTATTCACCTGGACAATATTCCTAATGAGACTTCTTGTTAATAATACAAATGGTGTAGGTTTTCATCCTGAGGAAGAGATTGTTTATGATTTTAAAAACTGGTATGGTCAAGTAGCAGAAAACTATTTACATTTTACTGATAAATGTCAGAGATCTTCATTCTGACCTGGTCAGCTCTGCTTAAGAAGGAGATCTCTCTAAAATGAACCTGAAATAAATATTTAACTTAAAACTGTAGAGGTGCTCAGTGATAACTCCATACTCACATGCAATGTGATATGTTATAGTATTGTCGTTCTGTTGATATGATGGGAATCTCCGTGTGTTTTTAGATTTTACTTTCTGAGCTGAAATTTAACTCAAAGTGCCACTGATAGTGGAAACATTGAATGTACATTAAATCAAAAATTCCCCAAATATGTACAAAAATTATACTATGACTTAAAAGACTATACCAGAAACTCACTAAATACTGGGTGATATGTCGAACAACACCATTGCTGGAGGAAAGGGACTCATACCCTCTTTTGTTGGGTGTCTGTTTACTTTGTGCCCTGTCATCCCAGACTCAATTTATGCCCTAAACATGCCAAGATGAAAAATAAAGAGACTTTTAACTTGCCTAGCTGACATTGTATGGTATAACAGTACTATAAAGACCTATTAGCAAAACCTTTGCACAAACCTCCTTTTCCTCAGTATTTTCAAATGTATGTCTTGATACCTTATTAGGAAGGCATTTTAAGTCAGTACTTTATCAGACAATATCAGAAATCAGATGTGGCTATGAAAATTACTAGAATAAAGTAGAAAGTGTAATTGTTATGCACTAAACATGTAGACAAACATCAGAAAAGCAAAGCCAATTCTAGCCTTGACCTACAACCCCATGACCATATCTAAAGGAATTATACACTGCTTCAAAGTCACAGTACTTCAACAAGTATAAACTATGGTGCAGAAAGAGAGAAACGTATTTGTAGATTAGGTGGGCCACTCATTTATAAGCTGCTGTAAGTGTATATGTCATGTTTTGCAGGCTTGTGTTTTTAAATATGTACCAAGGTTCTGTTCAAGTGGTGTACATGTCTACTTAGCCACTTATCACAACCTGGAACAAGAACAACAAAACAGTGACATTATTTCCATAATGGTTCCTGATACGGTTCCAGTACTGTCATTGTCAGGACTCATAATGAGAATTCATCATAGCGATGACAGTTATGAAGCTTAGAAACTTATTAATGTACAGATCTGTGGAGGGATATGCATTTCTTCTTGCCTACGGGTGTGGGAGGCTATTAATAATATTTCTGCAATAATGGATGGCTTCTAAATGTTCATAAATGAGAAACAATAGTGTGTGTGTGTGTGCGCACGTGTGTGTGCGTGTGTGTGTGCGTGTGTGTGTGCGTGTGTGTGTGTGTGTGTGTGTGTGTGTGTTTGTGTGTGTGTGTGTGTGTGTGTATGCTCACATGTATGTATTTGTAGTTATGAGTGGGTGTAATGAGTGGGAATGAGCAGGTACATTTTACACATAACAGCATTTAAAACAGCTGACCAGAATTGGTACATAACTACAGGTTAGTAAAAACTGTCCTGAAGCAGCCAAAACTACTAATGTAGCATAGCTCTTGAAACAAAGCAGTATTATTGTAGATAAACACAGATTTACTGTCATTATTATGGAGTTCTAGTCCATTTGGGCAGTACTGTCTTGTTAAGAGTGGAGGTATATCACTTACATCTACAGCATGGGATCCTATGTAAATGGTTCTTATTATTTAGTTGTTTAGAAATATACACAATTAACACAACTCTTTCATTATATTGAGTAACTGTTACAATTACAAAGTAAGTGCCGCATTAAAGTATCCAGTGTCTGTATAGGAAAAATAAATCAATGCATACACTCAAGTATTTTAAAGATATATAACTATGTTCTTTTAGAGCCAGAATGCTTGTTCCAAGATTAGTAAGAATTTAGGCATACTATGTTATCTGAGTAATGCTTTCTAATGAAATTGTTGAAAAATTATAAGTATATGTCAAAACCCAGTGCCTGAAAATGTTACCCTTCAAATAAGGCAACCCGAGTGGTTTGAGTGCAATCATATATATCTGATTACACTTTCTTAATAGGTTATATTCCTCATTCTGTAAAGTTGTCTTTGATCTGTTTAGGGATTTACTAGACATAAAATATAATATACGCAAAGCAATAATACAAACATACAGTTTATCTACTTAAAGCATGTTTCTGTATTTAAATCATTTTCATTTAAAATTTTACTTGATAGATTTTATAGAAGAGTTTCTGACCACATATATATATATATATATATATATATATATATATATATATATATATATATATATATATCACAGAATACAGCCAACCCATCACTTTCCCATTCCTAAACATTTCTTAACCCCCCCCCCATGGAATTACATCTAGTAGCTTTTCTTGCTGATCTCAACCCCCCCCCCCCCCAAACACACATTGCATATTCCGCAAGCTGCATCTGCTGTTGTATAAGTTGAATTAGCTGTTAGGGTTTCCTCATGAGGTTACTACCAGTAAAATATATAATGATGCTACTATTGTCATGTTTCCACATAATAAAAAGCTACAAATAGTTCTCGTATCACTGGCATATGGAATGCATTCAGATACATGCTATGACCAAAATAAATTCTGTATTCTGTATTCTGTTTAGGCCAACCACCAGAATCCCAGTATATAACCTTTCCTAGTACATGTTTTCTTCTGTCAGTTTCTCTCCACTAACCTGCAATCCACATCTACCCTTTTGCATGTCAGAGCACCACCCCCTCAGTAAAACAATATTTCTTATATTTTCTCAAGTTAGTTTTCAGTAGCTGCCATTTCAGCTGTCAGTCCTATGTTATTCTCTTTCCTTCTGCTTTAAAATAAATCCCTCTTAGATACACCATGGCAACACAATTCATGCAGATGAAATTTCTTTTACATATCTAGCTGTCTATACTAACTTATACACTTTGTTCCCAGTTAATCTCACATCATGTACATATCCATGAGAGCGAAGCACAGCATTCCATATTTCAGTAGAGCCCTGAACAACTGGATAATAATGTCATTATTTCAAGTGATCTACTGGCAGACATATCCGAGAATTCTCCTGGCTTTATTCACTGCCTATTTATATCACAGTCCATAATTCACTTCTGATATGATTATGCCCCTCCTTCTATTATTTTCTTATTCCAATCAAGAGATACCCCTTGAACATGTTCATTTAACTATTCCGTCCAAAGTATTTTAGAATTTGTAGTCTTCTATTTTAACCCTGCTGACCAGAGCAGCTCTGAATGGAGACTGGCTAGGCATCTGTAGCCCTACACTAACCTTGGTCATTCAGACATTAGCGTAAGAAAACCTGCATCAGCTTAGTACATACACAAACGTGTCCATGACAAATTCTCATTTACACCTCACTACTTAAGAATATAAGCATTTTTCTCTGTAAAATATCAAAATATGGAACTACATAGCAGAAAACCTATTTGAACAACCTAGGTGCAATTTCATTAATGTCCTGTTCAGCATTATTCAGTATATACATAAATGTGCCCGTGCCAGATTTCTGATGTCCACAACATTTAACTATGTAAGACATTTAAATTTTTATGGTATCTGAACATGTTTCTGTCTTCCAGAACAGCCTTCTGCATGATTCCAAAGCATTGCCTTGTTCTGTTTCAACAAGACTCTGCACATTTCAGAGCATTACCGTATTCTTTCCCAGAATGCACTGCTACATACAGTCTGTAGAGAAGTTCTACATTACTTTATATATAGTTTTACCGAACGACAAAATCCTAGTTATTAGCAGCTACCACTGAATTAATGTCATTTTACTACTAAAATAAAATACTAATTCAACATGTCAGGTGTAATAATTCCCTGAACTTCGTACGTTTTGTTCCAAAGTCTGCAATAAATCATTTATTGTACAAGAAATATCTGTAAAATAAAACCTGACTGCTGTTGAAGCAAAACATAAGTACATTAATTTGCAAAAAAACACAGTCAAATACAGTACAGACTGTTTCCTTTATCCTCATGTACTTTAAAGTTAAAAAAAGCTTGTACATTTTACTAAGTCAGTTATCTGTAGGGAGGATTTCACAATATTGCCTTATTATACATCTCAACACAGTCTTGTATGATTTCACTGGATTGCTTTGTTGTATTTTAGTATGGTTTGTGTTAGTATTAGTCATATGTTCACCATCTTGAACAATTAAACATTAATTTACATCTTGTTTAACCAAATGCCAACTGCATTTTATTCATTAGCAGAATGACATTAATTTAAAGAGTCAACTCCACAGGTCACATATAAAAGTTGAATGCACTTATCAGGTTTCAAAGTATCTCTGAAGTGCTTTTCCAACATATGTAATGCTTTAATATATACGTATCTGCAAAGTATACCCGGATTGCTACTTAAATTAAACACTTTATTTACAAATATGGAAAAATGTCATTTGACTTTGGTATCCATTATTATGTAGCTCCTTTTCATTCAATAAATATAAAAGAACGCACATTTAGTCTGTTGATAAAGTGATTTTCCTTTAGAATAAGAAAAAAAAGTAAAAGCAGGTAGGCATTGAAATGAAACATTTAATGTATTTACAAAAATCACAATGCACTCACTGCATTCTATTTAGCTGAAAAGTAGCAGTTTAGTACAGAGAAGATTAAAAGCTGCTAACAAGCTTAATTATGTAAATATGGGTTTGATTCCCTTAGTCTCCATTTGTCTACTGCATGATGACTGTGAATTGTGTATCCGATCCTCCACTAAATGGTTCATCACAGTTAGTTAACTTAAACTTTAACAATTAACTAATACTTTTAACAATCTGAAATCTGAACAAGTTAGATACACAAAGAACAAATATTACAAGGAGTGGTTTGCTCACAAAGTGTGCATAGTAATCATTGTCACACAACCTTTAATTATATCTTTTTGCACAATTGGTAATGTCTGCTTTAAGTAAATGAAAGCAAAGCAGTAAAGTGCAATGCTGTTTGCTGCAGAGTTGTTCGCTCACACCATTCAATGTCTTTGCTACTGCTGGGATTTAAACAACATGATAAACACCACTGTATCAAACTTCACACATCTACTGTTATTCAGTAGCACAACCAATAATAGTTTGCCTTGAGTTTATGCAGATCAGTAAAATCAACACTGCAATTTATTTGCAGAGCTGTTCTGCTGTACACTTTAACATCTTTCCTATCGCACTCATCACATGAGTAGATGATATAAATGCTTTATGTTTTCACATAAGATCCTGTCTGGATATTAAAAGCAAACGTTACCATTAAGTTTTATTATCCTTTTCCCATCGTTATGTTTTCTATATATAATATCACCAGTATATTATTCAGAGTTATTTCTGTATCTTTTTTTTTCTACCTATTTTCCCAACACTCATCGAAAAGGTCCTTCCTTTTCAAGCAACTCCCATGCTGTTTCATAAAGAAGCATGTCTCATGTTGCATAACATAGGCTAGGTAGTAGTGATTATGTTACCTTTAGTGATGGTTTTAGTCTATAATTTAAGTACTGCGATGTCCCTCCTGAGGTCAGTAAAGTACTATAAAAAGCTACAGCGAAATTATTTTCTCCAAAATATTAGCTGCTGGGGAAAACATCATAACAACAGCAAAAATTATATGTAATGCAATACAACATGAAACATGGTAAACTCTCAAGTTTTTTGATGGTAAAATGTAGTATTTATATATTTAATTATAGTTAAGAAGATTACCAAATGCACAGTGAGGTCTCATTTTCCTTACCAACTCTTGATGTGATGTGACATAGCAAGGCTGGCATTTATTAGACCATGCACGTTTGTGGGGAAGGAATGTTTTAAAGTTCTTCAGCTTTGAACACATGATTAACTTCTGCTTTTTACTTGTATTTTTTAACAAACTTAAGGTAAGCAGAAACCAAAACGATTCACTTAACTACAAGGCCTAATTCAGCATATTTGCACCATTTGCTCCTACTGTCTCTTGATCATCAGCCTGCTCCTGGCCAAAGAAACATTTGAACAAGGTGAAGTTTGCCTGGGAGAGGCCATCATTTAGACAGCCATCAGGAGTGATCTGAGGGTTTTTAACCTTTATTGTTCTAACTTCCCACACTTATGTGGCAGAAAAAGGGAGCTGTGCAATGTGCTGTCCTCACTGGTCTTCTCTCAATTCCACACATGGCATTGCTTGCAAACTGTCCCACCCATCCCCATCCCTTTAACATAGTAAGCAGCTAGCCATCTCAACCAGGGGTATCACACTTCCACATGTGTTCTTTGAGTTCTCAATGCCTTCTGCCCCCTCTTGGGAGAGGTGAGTGGGCCACATGTATGGCTCTTTTAGGGCAAGGGCTGTTAGTCAAACTTTGTTAACCTGGGTGCCAGCCCAGTCCAGTTTTCACAAACTATCTGAAAAAACAATGAATCACAGCATAGTCATTTTAACTAATCTGTGGAAAAACAAGAGGTAATTTATGATCTATAGGTCATGTCTTATTACTAGGACCCAAATCCCAATTTGGGAAAAGGATATGAACACTGAAAACAAAATCGCATCATTATGGCAGTCACCATGATTAACATTCTGGGTATTGGAGTATAAGAAATTAAAAATATGTTATAAGAAGCAAAACGATTATGATGCATTTATTTGGTGCACACATTGTTAATATATAAGAAGTATATATTTCTCAATTTAGGATCGAACTTTAATTTAAACAACGTACTGTTCTTGTGCACATGCTCACAAGGCGAGGCACAAAATACACTGTGAGGGCATAAGATAATGGTATAGAAAGTTATATTATAGAATATGATTTTATGGAAATATAAGGAAACCCACAATAAACAAGAAGAATACCATCTCAGGGAATATATAAACAGCTCCCAGAAAGACTATTTGTATTACTGAACAATTAGTGGTTGATATAGCATCACTAAAGCAAGTAAACCATTTATATTTTACAAAAATGTCATATCATACCATTATTATCAGTTATAATTTGAATATGAATGGGGACATTTCTCATGATTTAAATGAATATTTTTCTATTCCATAACACCTAATTTAGGGTTTCCAGATATTGCATAAAGATACAGTTTAACTCATAAGTCAAATTGTATAGCGCCATGAATGTATCGCAGAACCACTGCTTATATTATTACAATGCATATTAATAAATGCACACAATTAAAATTAGCATCTGATAAATGAATATGTAAATCATTACCTCAGTAAAAATTTAAAGATTATTACAAATGTATCCATAACCATAAAATATGCCTTATTTCCCCATGTCCCACTTTTCTAAACCTAGCAACCATACTCTGCTTGTTAAAGTACCCTTAGGCCCTAGTTTTTACAGCTAGCAGTGACTCAGACAAAGGCTCAGACATCTGTATATGCAAACATCAGGACTGTAGTCTATCATCCTCCATTTACTGAAATAATAGAAGCCATTCCACTTGTATTTGTTTGGTGTCTTAAATTCTACAATAAGTAAATGGTTAATTGTTCTAAATATTCCTAGCTAATATCTTATTGAAATGTACTAGTCACATCCTTCAGTTCCCCAACAATGACTATATCTCCTCACATCCTTCAGTTCCCTATCAATGACCATTTTAGATCTACTCGCATCTTTCAGTTCCCTATCAATGTCCATTTTAGATCTACTCGCATTCTTCAGTTCCCTAACAATGACCATTTTAGATCTATTTGGATGGCGCAGTGGTACAGCGGTAGCAGTGTCGGCTCACAGCAAGAGGTTCTTCGGTTCGATTCTTGACTGGGGTGCCTTCTGTGTGGAGTCTGCATGTCCTCCCTGCATTCGTGTGGGTTTCCTCCGGGTACTCCGGTTTCCTCCCTCATTACAAAGACTTGTGTCTGGAGCATTTCTCCAAGGCCTCTGCTGAAAATTGGTCTTGTTCCAAATCGGACTTTCCTGGTTAACAAATGTTAAATAACAAAAAAAAAAAAAAAAAAAAAAATTGCATCCTTCAGTTCCCTAACAATGACCATTTCAGAACTGCCTTTTCATGTGGTGTACTTAGACCTGACTAAGGCCTTCAATATGGTACTCCATGAGGTTGTCTTAGAATAATGAATATAAATAGCTACATTAATAGTGTTTGGCCCTATTTTATAGCCTAGTTTATGTCTGATTTTCCATTCTTAAATAGTTTATGAGTAAGCAGATTTGCAGATGGCATGAAGATCGGGTCTGTACTCATGAATTTGAAAGACTAGTAAACTGTACAGATTTCTGGACACTTTAGATACATGGTCTTGGACGAAGACTTCAGAGTTTAATGCTTAAAAGCTACAGTGAAATATTTGGGGATATAAACCCTTACAATACTTACATGTCAAATAATGTGCTATTACAAGAAGTGAACAGTATAACGGACCTAGGAGTATTTTTTTGACAGAGAAGACATTTGAGATTAATTTACTTGTGGCTATAGGAAAATGTTTCTGTGTTATTAAGGACATATTGTGATTAATAACTAGTGTTGCTCCTGCTCTACAAATCTGTAGTAAGTCCTAAAATAGACTATAGTTCATTAGTTTGCGCATACAGTACAACTGAAATGAAAAGACTTGAAATAATTCAGTGTTTTTATACAAGACAGATTATTCAGCTAAAAAAAAAAAAATAATTACTGAGATGGGCAGGAGAAATTTTTCCTATACAATATTATCTATAGACTAATGAGAGATGGTCTTATATTGATGCATACATATGTAAATAAAAAATAGATTTGGAGGTGATTTAGGTGCTGAAATCAAGGAACATACATAGGAAACTCAGAGCAAACAGCTATTTATCGAGGTAACTAGGTATAAAACTAAATATAAATGAGAAATTGCAGAGTAGATCAAGTCTGTGATGGAATGTTCTACCATTCCAAATTACAAGATTGGAGGTGTTTGGTAGTTTAGGCTAAAGTTTTTACCTCACAGACACAAGGTACAGGGTTTGAGTCTCACCTTTGGAAGAGAAATTGCCAACACTTAGGTTCATAGGTAGGTACTAGGCTATCTGCCTGAAGGCATTTATAAGCCTAGCCAGAATTGTGTTGTGCTGTCCAGCAGAGCCATTGAAGTGATCCCCGGGGTAAACTTTCTATTTCCCATCCACTCATCAAGGTTTCTCTTGAGTGTTATCAAGGAGCTCTGCCTAATGTAGACTGGAATCTTGTTCCAGAGCATGGAAAGTCTCTGGGATAGGAATTTATCCCTCCAGCACACCCTATTTATTGTTGTGATGAGGTTTAGATCCCTAGAGTGTGTGTCTCGAGGGGATATGGTTTTCTTTAGGTGGAACATGTCCATCAATTCTGGGTTGGACAGGGCCTTGTATGTCAGGCATAGATCACCTCTGAGTAGGTGGTATGCAACCTAGTACAGCTGCAGTTTCTTCAGTCGAGCTGCATAGGGCATCTGTTTGAGGCCGGTGATCCTCTTGGTGAGGTACTTCTGTGGTCTTTCCAGCTGTTGCAGGTGTCTTGTAAGGTACATCCCAAATGGGGCATTGTACTCTGTGATGAGTCTGATGAGTGATGCGTAGAGGGGCACAATGACCTCTTTTGATCTGGATGCAAACCCTTTCGTGATTAGGTGGGCCACATAGAAGGATTTTCTAACCACTTTGGCAATGTGATTATCAAAGGAGAGATTACTATCTACTTGGGTCCCCAGATCCCTTATTACATTATCTGTATTTAGGGGCTACCTCCTATGTGGTAGTTTGTGGGTACTTTGTTTTTTCCAAAGGGGATGACTATGCACTTTTTGGCATTTAGCTTGAGGCCATGGTTTTGACACCAGGTATCTGTCTCAGTGAGACCCTTTTGGAGAATGTCTGTGTCAGCTGGAGAGTCAATTATAGCCCCTAGTTTGCAGTTGTCTGCGAACTTGGTCAGCCATAGACCTCCTGTGCTTGTCTGTACCTCTGAGAAGAACATGCCAAACAGGAGGGGTCCTAGCACTGAGCCCTTGGGAATGCCACTTGTAACCGGTTTAGAGTCAGACCTAGCTCCTGCAACTCTTACCATGTGGGTTCTGTCTGTGAGCCATTTGGCAACCCATCTCATGATGTAGGAGTTTATGTTCAGGCTGGTGAACTTCTCTATAATACCAGAATGGGGAATGGTGTTGAAGGCCTTTGCAAGGCCTAGGTAGGCTGTGTGTACCACCTTTCCCTCGTCTATAGCCTTGGTAACTGTCTCAAAGAAGTCCACCAGGTTTAGGAGGCACGATCTGCCTTTAATATAGCCAAACTGGGTAGGATCCAGTGTTTGGAGTTTCCCACTGTCTCTGTTAATGAGATCCATGATGATGCGCTCCATAGCCTTGCAGACCAAGCTAGTCATGGGGTCTGTTGTGGCTCCACCTTTGTGGAGCGGAATAGCCGTTGCTGTGCACCACTCTATGGGCACGTAGCCTGTGGAGCAGCTGAGTTTGAGCAGTGTGTTTACGGGAGGGGTTAGTTCATCTTTGAGCTCATGTAGGACGCAGCCTGGGACACCATCCGGTCCCATTGATGCTGTGTTTTTGGCTTTGGACAGGGCTGTTTTAACTTGAGTGCCTGTGATTTCAGGGGCACTACATTCCTCTGGTATGGTTATGGGCTGTTTTGGGGGTGAGAGGGGGGTGAAGATTGCAATGAACCTGTCTGCCAGGATATTGGCGATATCGGTTGGTTCAGTGTATTTTGTGCCATTTTGCACTAACTCCAAGCAGATCTGAGAATTGCCACTTAGGTTCTTGACATAGCTAAAGAATGCCTTTTGGTTATCTTTGGAGTCCTTGGCAATTTTTCTTTCAAAGCTAACCTTGGATGATTTTATGAGGGATCATAGTTTTTTGCTGACACTGATCAGGGATGTCTTACCTTCTTGGGATTTTACTCTTGTCTGTACTAGTTTTCTACTTCTATTGTATAGCTTGTTTATGGCAGGGGTCCACCAGACTGGTTTCCTTTTTTTTGGAGAAGTGATTCTTGGTTTTGCTTGGGATAGCATGATCCATGCATTCTTGTAGGTGCCTGTAGAGTGCATTAGTAAAGGATTTTGCAGCTTGGGCAGCGTTATCCTTTAGCATGGGAGCTTTGAAACTTTCCAACTTGGTCTTAAGTAATGTGAAGTTTGCTTTTGAAAAGTTTTTCACAGTGGTTTCTTTGACCGGGGGTGGCGGCGGAATGTGGGTATCCAGAGTGATTAGTTTATGGTCAGATCTAACCAGCGAGGGGATGACCTCCAGTGTGGAACACCGGTCGCTCATGTTGGTGATGACCAGGTCCAATATGTTGTCACCTCTGGTGGGGGTGTTGACCAGCTGATCCAGGGCATTTGAGTTTATAAATTCTAGAAAATGTTGGGCAAGGGAGTTAGTACTTGAGTAGTTCTCCTAGTTAATGTTTGGGTAATTGAAATCACCCAATATCAGGGTGTTTGGTAGGACCTTTATGTTTCCCAGTGTTTCCAGAAATGCAGAATGGGGGTCCTGGGATATGGTAGGTGATCTGTAGCAAGCTAAAATTTGAATTGCAGTTTTGCCCATTGTTAGTTGCACATGGATGATCTCTGAAGCATTGTGCTGTGCACTAACCTGGAGGTGTGGGTATCCTTGATGAATATGGATATGCCCTCGCCTTTTGTATTTCGGTCTGGGTTCTGTGACCGAAATGTATAGTATGAGTTGTAGCCTGGTAGTGCTGGGGTGCTCTCTGGAGCCTTAAACCAGGTTTCTGTTACTGCACATATATTGATTTTCTCCATATTGAGGACTGCCTCGAGTGCATGCATTTTGAGGTTTAGACTTCTGGCATTGAGTAGCATTACCCCCAGCTTTTTGTTACTTGTGCTATTTATGACGGTGGGTTTTTCTTTTGAGCCTTTCCTAAAAAAGGCACTATGGGGGTGGCAAGAGCCTTGGCCAGTATTCGAAAGCCTAAAGGTGACAGGTGCATGCCGTCTCTAGCGAAGCAGCGTGGCTTGTTGAGCATGTCATCCCAGGCTGACAGACACTGGATCCCCTTTGAATGACACCAGATGCTTAGCCAATTGTTGAAATTGATCATTTCTTTCTTTATACCATGGTATCATTCTTGGTGAGGACAGGATGCTACTCAAGGTCAGGGTCATACCGGCCTGGGCTATGTGATCAGAGAGCTATTCCATGTCTCAACAGCTTAAACGTAAACCCTTATGTCACTAGATGGGTTGCAAACTGGCTAAAGGACAGAACCCATAAAGTTAAAATCACCGGAGCAATGTCAGACTCAAAGCCAGTCACAAGTGGTGTCCCACAGGGATCTGTCCTGGGACCCCTCTTGTTCGGCATTTATTTCTCAGATGTTAAAGCAAACATGGAAGGGTTGTGGCTGACAAAGTTCGCAGATGACTGCAAACTAGGCACCACAGTTGATACACCAGCGGACACATACATCCTACAAAAAGGCCTCACAGAAACAGACAACTGGTGCTGGAGTCACGGCCTTAAACTAAATGCCAAAAAATGTATAGTCATCCCCTTTGGGAAAAACAAAGTACCCACAAATTATCACATAGACAGCAACCCACTGAGTATGGAAAATGTAATCAGAGACCTAGGGACCCAAGTTGACAGCAACCTCTCATTTGACACCCACGTTGCCAAAGTGGTTAGAAAAACATTCTACCTTGCACACCTCATCATGATGGGATTCACATCCAGATCCAAGGATGTCAGTGTACCCCTATACTCCTCCCTCATCAGACCCATGATTGAGTACAATGCCCCATTTGGTATGTACCTCACCAGGCATTTGCAACAGCTGGAGAGACCACAAAAGTACCTCACCAAGAGGATCAAGGGTCTCCAACATGTCTTATTCTGCCAGACTAAAGAAACTTCAGCTCTATTCAGTAGCATACCGCCTGCTCAGAGGTGATCTCTGCCTGACGTACAAGGCCATGTCCGATCAGGATCCGATGGACATGCTCCACCTCAAAAAGTCCAAATCCATCAGGACCACGAGTGCTAAAGACTTAAACCTCGGCACAAGTATGAATAGGACATGCTGGAGGGATAGATTCATAACCCAGAGGCTTCCCATGCTTTGGAACAAGATCCCAGTTCATATTAGGCAGAGCCCCTCACTGACTCTCTTCAAAGAAATCTTGATGAGTGGATGGGAGATCGTAAGTTTACCCCAGGGGTCACATCTGTGTCACTGCTAGACAGGGGCACAGTAAACTAATTCTAGTATATAAGGGGACCTTCATTGTGTCACTACTAGACAGAGGCACAGTATTCTAAATTTATTCAGCACATTTTTGTACCATTTCATGGGGTGGCAAAAGCCACATCACTATGGCTAGGCTTACAAATGCCCCAGGGCAGATAGCCTAGTACTAAACTATGAAACTATGAAACTATGTAGTCCAGGGAGGTACGGCTCAGGTCATTCACACCAACAAGGACAATGACAGAGTCATATTTGTACTTGTTCTGCAGTGACCTGAGTGCTTGTGTTATGTGGTGGATCCTGGCACCCGACAGGCAGCTAACAGTAACCTCCTCCTTGTTCAGCCTAGTGAGTGGGACGTCAAGAGTGCCTGAATATAGAGTTATCTATTACTAGTGTGTTGGGTATGTTATTTTGCCTTAAGGGTTGTGATTGTGTGGCATACTGGTTTTGTGAAGTATGTGTTCCATGGTTTGTGTTGGGGGGGTGAACATTGCTTGGGTGTCTGCTTTGGAGGTCTCTGTTGCTTTTGCAGATTTTTATTTAGAGACTCTTGGTATGTTTTTGTGTATTTATGTGAGTTTTTTGGGATCTACCTGAGAACAATGAAAGCTCTAAACGCCAACAAGAACACCAACACCGGAAGACCGACAACGGAAATAATCGACAGTTAGAAATCCCGACGCTGAAAACACCAACATGTGAAATGAGCGTGACTGTGTAAGTATGCAATAGTGACATACTTTAGGGTTAGGGTGCAGGTAAGGTAAGTGTGCATTAGTTATTGACTTTAGGGTTAGGGTGCGGGTAAGGTAAGTGTGTGATAGTGATGGACTTTAGTGTTAGGGTTTGGGTTAAGGTTAGTGCATAGATAGTTGTGTATGTAAGGTTTAGTGTATCTTTGTAAAGTTTTGGGTGTGCTTGTTTTATGTGTGCGTTTTCCGGAAAAGGCATTTGTTTCGTTTTGTTGACTGTCGGGATTGTGGTTTGTCGGGCATGTGATCTTTCGTGTTTTTGAACTTTCGGTTCTGTGGTGTTGGTGATCTCGTTGTCAGTCTTGTGCACTGTCGGTTTACTGTAATAGACCTGTTTTTTGCTGGTTCTGGCTTCATAGGTCTGTGTGTGTGTGACTGGTGGTGTGATGTAAGTAGTTCCCTTCTCCTCTTGACTGTCTGGTCCAGTCTTGGGTTAAGAGAGTTTAGCCTCCAGTTTGGCTGTATAATTGCATCTCTCGCATGTATTAGTGTATGGTGGTAGGAGGAGAGGATTGTCTGTGTATATGAGGCAGTTGCAACACTGCCTCAAAATGCACAGATTCACCAGTTGGACCGGAGAGTACACCTAAAACTGCCCTTTGGACATGTCTGGATAGGTACAGTGAACCATTTTACTGACTGTCTGGTAAAGTCAAATAGAGAGCCTTGTCCTTCTCTACAGTATAGGGGGGTCTAGTGCTAAGGTGTATTAGTGCTTGCTATGAGTTTAGAGCAAGTGCCGGGCTGAGAAGTGAATGGTTTGAGTGCTTAAGTTCAAAGTTTGTCTAATTCCAAGGGAAAAATTGAAGAGTAGACTTTGTGGAGCTGGGAATAGTTATACCCTAGCTAACCAGTGCTGCCCAGCATGCAAAACCACGCTAATGCGGGTTTTATAGCAGGGAAATGAAAGAGAGAGAAATTAGCCCAAAATGACCAATAAACTACTAATTTCTGGGCAGAAACCACACTTCCGGGGACAGATAAGCTGCTCAAAGTTCCCCTCTCTCACAGGTGAACAGAGAAACTTCCTTCTATCCAAGTAAGGTATGAGCAAACACAGAAACTTGTAACACAGCCCTGAATTCAGCACTAACCTGAAAACTGGACTATAATATCTTAGAAAGGTGGGAAAACAAGAATATTTTTAGTTTTTTTGTTTTTTCAGAAAATAAAGCAGACACAATCAAAAACACTTTAAATGCAGAGAAATGGCTATCACACTTGAATGTGTAGCCTACAATAGTTAAACAGGTAATTTAAACACAAAAACGACTTTGTTATAGTGCAGGCAGTGAAATCAGTTCAATATGTAGCTGAAACAAGCTTTTTAAATCACAGTAACTCTAAAAAATTGGTGTTTTAGATGAAATTAGCTAAAGACAGCAAGAAAATGCATAAAAATTATACTTAATCACTCCAAAGTCTCTCTTTTGTCTCTCTGCTGCTGTAGAACTCTGCAGGGCACCAGGCAGGAGCTTGCTGAGCTGTATACATGCACAAAAACCTTGCACATGTGGGTTTTATAGCAGGGAAATGAAAGAGATAGAAATTAATCCAAAATGGCCAATAAACTACTAATTTCTGGGCAGCAACCACTCCTCCAGGGACAGATAGGCTGCTCAAAGCTCCCCTCTCTCACAGGTGAACAGAGAAACTTCCTTCTATCCAAGTAAAGTATGGGCAAACACAGACACTTATAACACAGCCCTGAATTCAGCACTAACCTGAAAACTGGACTATACTAGCTTAGAAAAGCGGGAAAACAAATATTTGTTTTGTTTTTTTCTTTTTGTTTTTTTTTTTCAGAAAATAAAGCAGATACAATAAAAAAAAAAACACTTTAAATGCACAGAAATGGCTCAAGGACATCGGAAGGCATACTGACTGTACGCACTTCAGTACAGTGTTTGTGGAGTGAGGGTAGAATCTGACAGGCATTAGGACCCAGGAGTTAAAATTTAAAACTTAAGAATATAAATAAAATAAAACTATAACACATGCAAATGCCGTAAGTAAAATTGCATAGTAATTTGCAGTTCATTTGCATGCTTAGCATTTTTTAGTTAATGAGTGATAATTGCCCAGTTAGCACAGTCCATTAGATAGGGAGAAAGGTGTGAAATTCAACCAACCTCATGGTCCTTTGATGTGTCTTTCATTTCATCTGTTAGCCGATACTGTGGGTGGGAGTGAAGAAGATGTGTCACTGATGTCAGCAACTGCAGTTTTGCAGGTGGGCATAGGGGCTGGAACCATATGGCGGGGGAGTAAGCGCAAGTTTAAACTAATACAAGAATGTGCCCTACCTGGCTTAAAAATACAAATTAAAATAAAAATACACCAAATGCCCTTCCCTCTGAATCCTATTTGCTGACTAACTTAGCACCATTGCTAGGTGTCACAAAGTAATAGATAAAGGTGTCATTTACCTACTACTTCCATTTTTGGTGATAGTATCAAACTTGCTAAAGTTTATAAGCCTCAGTGATTCACTGTAAAAGTAAAAGATCTGTCAAAGGAAAGGGTAAAAATGCAAGGTAAAATCAGGGACTCCTGAAAGCATGTCTCTAAAATGCTTTATTTTGCCTTGAAGAATAACAATTTACTATTAAAATATCAGAATGGCCCTTTAAATTTTAAGTTCCTAGAGTTTTCCTCTTACCAGTCATCATGTTAGATTAGATGCACAGGCGGAACCGCATGGCAGTAGAAGAACCGAGACTAAGACCAAAGCCGCAATTACTAACTTGTTTGTTTCAGGATTCTCCACTCCTTTGCTCGGGAATTCTGGATAAAGCATAACAAATTACCAAAAATCAGGACAAATTTATAAACTTAGAAAGTTGCAAGAATAAGCAGGTTTTATATTAGTATGCTTTATTTCTGAAGGATATAAAGTCTGAAACTTGAATAAGTGTCATTGTTTGGAGATTGCAATTTTTAGTGATTTGACAGAAGACCACATTTTTTGGAGAAATAAACCAAAACTTGTAAGGCAAAAATCTTTGACATTCTGCAAAATTCTGGACATTTGAGAGGTGTGCCTGTATGCAGGGAGAGCAAGGAAACTCTGTGCTTGTCTGTTATTGAAAAGGAGGTGCATGTTCTCTTAACGCCAGTTGTAATGCCATATCGTGTTGATGACTTCTGAGTAAAGTGGTAACAATTTCTTGTTTGATCTGTAATTTTGGACCCATTATGCCATAAGCAATAATAATTTAACTTATCCATTTAAAAAATAGGGAAGTAAATCTATTGGACTTATTTCTGCGGTGATACATATCTTTAAGGAACTACCAATATAGAAGGGGAATCAGAATTACACAGATGTTTTATTTCTTCACTTCTGGCCCTGGATTGTGGTCAGTAATAGTTAATTTACATCATTAAATAAGTTCATAGGTGTGTACTAGGCTAATGGCCCTGGGCTTTTACAAGCCTAGCCCATAGAAGTGCCCTGACATTGTGCCGCCTGTCGTTAGTTCCCAATGCCTCTATCAAGTAGAGCCACTGGAGTGATCCCCGAGGTGAACTTTCTATTTCCCATCCACTCATCAAGATTTCTCTTGACGATGGCTAGTGAGGTGCTATGTTTGACATATATGGGAAGTCAATTCCAAAGCATGGGCAGTGTCTGGGTTATGAACCTGTCCCTCCAGCATGTTATAAATTAATTAATAAAGAAAGAAATGGTCATAAAGCTTACAAAGTGTGTCCTCCCTCAGTTTCAGGCTTTGGTAGTAAACTCCCATATAGTGAGTTTCTATTTTTTACTTTTGTAAAGCAGGTCATTTGCTTCAGTTAAGTATTTTTTTAAAGAATGCAGTTTGAGGAAGTGGAAGTAATGGAATTTGAAACACCTTGGTTTCCTTGCTACAGCTAGTGAATTGCATGCTTATTTCTTTTTACTTTATGTCAGAGCTTTTTTTTCTAAGTAGTCATTACTTTTAGCTACTTGGCCACAGCTGCATTTATCTGCACAATGTGGTAGAGTTTAATAACTAGCATTTGGCCATGTGCCTTTCTTTTATCTAGTATCATTGTAGGGTTTGTGTATGTTTCAGTGGTCTGGGGCCTGATCTTCCCTTAGTATCTTTTGACCCTTTCTGCAGCTACCCTTCAAAGCGGGTATCAATTGCTTGGAGAATACCTTTGCATTTCATCCACCATGGCTTTTCAGGAAAGCCTGACAGCATGGCTCTGGCAGTAGCTCATGGAAAGAGAAAGGGTGAAGAAAACAGAGCTGACAGAAGACAACAGTGTGTCAGTGAAGGAAAACTGGCTTGCGGACAGCTGGGAGAAGCCAATTAGCAAACAAAATGGCCAAAGGAATAAGTAAGAAATAGTTTCTTAAGCAAGACAGAAAATATCAGTTGTTCCACCCTTGAGTAAAAAGTTGGGAACTAAGGTGGGGGTTCCCTGTAGAATTGACCAAATAGTGCCTGTTGAAATATTAGTGAAGTATGTAAAAATTGTCCTTTATTTTGGGATTTGTGCCCGATTCATTAACAAACAAGTTGATAGCTACAGTGGAGGTTCTCTGAAGCAGCCACCTGAACCAGTTCATAGGTTTGTAGGAGTTACAAGACATGAAAGTCAAACGATTGCATTCACCTTGCCTATGAACAAATTTATGGGATCCCATCCAATCATCCTGGATACATTTCTAAGGATGCTATGGTGTCACATTGTTAAACTTGCAGAGAAAGTCTGCTCCAGAGATGAGGTAGGCATAGGGCAATAAATTTGTTCCTCCACGTTTTCTTTATCTGTTGTTGAAGGTCTAGATCTGATGTTCTTGTGTTGGTGGAATTATTTGATTTTCTGAGATTCTGGAGAGTATACTGTATTTTTGGTCTTAGAATGAATGTATCTTCAGTACATGCTCTTTTTTGATGATATTGAGTGCAAGAGATGCAAGAACTGACAGACAAGGGATAACATTCTCTGGGGTAAAGTTTGCCCTGAATTTGTCTGCTGCTGTGTTAACTGGTCATAGTGGGTAGCGTCATTTTGAATTAATTCCATACACTGTTGGGTGTTGTCTATTGGTTTTCTAATATAGATGCAGAAGGAATTATGGTCATCCTTTGCTTCAGAGGTTAATTTAAGTTTGTGTTAAAATTTACATTCCATGCTGTTCCACATTGAAAGGGTCTAACATGCATTCATTCTTATGATTTTTAAATAAATAATCATGGGTAGTAAAACTGAATCATATCACTTCATCAAAAAGACTTTCTTGAGTGTGAAGAAACAAGTTATTTGCCATTTTGTATTCTACCTAGTTGAAATTTCCTAAGAGTTCTATTTTTGCTCCACATTATCAGACGTAGTGTTCCATATTTTGAAGATGGAAGGTTGATAAATAAAGAAGGCGGTTGATGGAAGACAGCACAAGGCAGGATGAGACTGATCACATTAAGTGATCATTGCTGTGACTTGTTAGGGGAGGTGGGACAGAACTTAGTGTCATAAAGTTCCAGGCTGAAATACATTACAGTGATTGTTCTTTTATTTTTTTTTTGGCAGAAAATCAGATAATCTGTGGGTAGTGGTAACAGATACTGCCCACAGCACAATACATTTATATTCATTTCTTCATTTATTTGTTATGACAGTCTACAAGGGAGTGCCCTATAGCAGCAAGAGGAAGTATATTACGGTAACTTTTATGTTTTTGTTTTGTTATCTTCTCAATGAAATATCAGACGTATAAACTACTGTCACGGGTATAGGTTTTGAGTATTTCCACCATCTATTGTGCAACCCTCACTTGGCTAGACAGTGCACTAGGGTCTCCAGTGAAACAAGGCAGTTGTGCCCAGTGGGATTACCTGGTTAACTGATGTATAAAATAAAAATAAATGCAGGTATCATTTTTTGATGACGGGTAATATTCAAAAACAAACAGCAGTTACAAGATCACTTCTGAATTATTAGTGATGTCATTTGCTGGGGTGAATAGTATCTGTCAAAGAACAACATGAACGTTACATTTGTGATTTCTTCACAGTCGGACATAGTGCACTATCTCAGAAGATGCACAGTCTGTGTTATCACTATGTACATTTTTGTACCCGAATGTCTTATTAGAACTCCCTGAAGTTTTTTATTGTGAACTGCCTTCAGGGAATTGACACATGGTCTCTTGCATACAACTGGTGAATCCAGCATTTAAGAGGTGTTGTTTTGTCACAATTTGGCTCTGTGATAAAAGGAGGAGGAATTCCTTTTTCCTTAAGAGATTCAAGATTCTGAGTAGGAAGATGTAGGGATGGATACAGTTTTTTTCCCTGAGATTTCTGATTTAGACTCAGAAGAGAGCTCAGTGACTCTGCCAGTGGGGGGTTAACTGAAATTTGTCAGTCCATCATAAAATACTATGAGTTGTTACAAAAGGACTTGCCAGAGCTTACACCCATTCCTGACATTCTATCTGCTTTAGAGGATGTGTGTGTGTTTTCCTGATAGATGGCCAGCTGCCCCTAAACAGGCAGATAGGATGTATAAAGTTCCTCTGTCATTTAAATTTTATAAATTATTCCCAAATCTGGCCCAGCAGCTATAGCTTTAGTTGATTCCACTGCTGCTAAGTTAATTCCAATCTTACTCTTTCTGATAAGGATAGGAAAATTGTTGATAGGTATGGGAAAAAAGTGTATACTTTTACAACTTTGATTTTTAAAATTTTGAATTGTCAGGAGTATATGTTAAAGTTTGTTTTGAGAAATTATGAAATGATGAACGTTTTATCTGCAGTTTATGCTTGTGAGGAAAAAAATGCTTTAAATAACTTAAGTTTCTTCTACTGCACAGGTTACTACTCATTGGTTACAGAAATTGTATATGACTCTGTTGATGCTTATTCCAGGACCATGGTCACTGGTACTGTTTTGAGGAGGTTTGCATGGCTGCATTCTGAGAACCTCCCAGACGATGTTAAAAATGAAATTTTAAATTCTTCGTTTGATAAAAGATTAGTCTTTGGCAGCTCTGCTACAGAGATGACAAAAAATTGTGATGACAGGGCAACCTAATCCAGGGAATCTCTAAGATTTTTCAGTCCTCCTTTAATTAATTTTCAAGGGATTTTTGTATCTCCTCATCCATTTTTAGCAAAAACAGATTAAACAACCTCACCTTTCAGGTAATTAGACATTTAAAAATAAATGGTAAAAAGAGTTCCAAAGAGTAGTCTTGAATTTCCCAAAACCAAGGATGGTCTGGCAGGTCTGGTAGAGCAGGCTTTGTGAAATTTCTCATCCTGGCCCCTTTTTTTCTTTCACAAAGTCTGAATCTCATTTTTCTACTTTGGCAATAGATTGTTTCAGGCAAATTGTTTCTGAGAATCATTCATGAAAGTCACATATGGCAGTGGGAGGAAATTCCTCCTTTCCAGAGGGTCTGGTCTTTCCTCTTCCCCTATATCAGACTCTTGTTTTCACTTCTTCTTCATCACAGCCTTATTCATCCAGACTTCAGATGGTTCATAAGATTTTGTTTGTCTGGATAACATTATCATTTTTTTGCCATACCCTTTGGACTATCCATTGCACCAAGAGTGTTCACAAAGTGTCTAGCTCCAGTTACAGCTCATTGCAGGCTACAGGATATCCACATTTTTCCATATTAAACAAACTTGCTAATCTTTGCAGTATCTGTTCAAAGTGTCAGGAATCTCTCTCAGGTGAGAGATCTCCTACACAAGCTGGGATTCCAAGAGAACATTCAAAAGTCTTTCTTCCCTCCCACACACGGGATTGTGTTCCTGGGATGTAAACTAGACACCTCAGTTCAAAGAGCGTTTCTTCCACCAGAAAAAAAAATATATATATATATTTCTGTGTACTGCTCCTCGCCTCACAGTAAGACGCTGTCCGGTTCAATTCTCAGCTAGAGCGTCATCTGCGTGGAGACATGTGTGAATGGGAGTAGCTTCGTTGAAGGTTGTGCATCAGGGCTGGTAACTCGGCATGTAAAAATCAACTACCAATCATTAGCGGACCGGAGTTCCACTGTGGCGACCCCTAACCAGGAAAAGCCGAAAGACACAAGCAAACTGCTCCTCCTTTACAAGGGGCTTAAGGTATCACACAGTGAAAACTGTAGCTTGGCTGAGTTTTTCTTGCAGTTTTTACATAATGGTTTCTCTGTGTTATTACTTTACACTTTCCTTTATAGATATATATATATATATATATATATATATATATATATATATAACAGAGACCATGTAATCAGCATTTTAAAAAGTCTAACAAATTCGACTGAGATTGCAGTACAGTACCCTTTTTGCTCTTTTTCCCACTGTAGTGCAGTCTAGGAGGTTGCTGTTTCTGCTATTTTGTGCATGTCTGACTTTTTAAACAATATATCAAATGAATTCGATCTGACATTTGATTTTTTAAAAAGTCGATTAAGTAACATTTATCTATCTGTCTATATTTTCATACTGTAATTTTTGGTTTAGTAAATGTTAATGTGGAAGCTTTACGTATGTTTCAGGACATACCTTGGACATTTCTTAACATGTTAAAGCAAAGAACAATTGCTTCTTTTGCACTAAAATGTGAGTTCCATATATGTAAAAAATAGCAATAATTTAAAAAAAAATCATCCACAAGACAATTATCTCTTCACAGCAACTATGCTGTTTAGAATCATAAGACTATAAGATTTATTGTCCAATGTGGTAATATTGATGAAGAAAGAAAATATGGTCTTCTTATTCTTAAAGAAAAATATAAACCCGAGATCATGAGTCAGTAACCCGTGTCTTTGTTAACGAATAGCACGCATCAATTTATTGTGAACAGATTGCATTGTACATGTGTTTATCTGTGTACTTGTATATTATTTATCTGTGATTGTCATATGTACATACATATGTGTATGTGAGTGAGTGAATGTGCAGGTGCGTTTATGTGCCCAATAAGTGAGCAAAGTTCATGAAGTTTATCGAATCTTTCCACACCTCTAGTGTGTATCGCACTTTGATTTAGACAAATCTCCACATATTTCCTGATATGATTCATTCCATTTTTTTCTTTTTGCATTATTATTCTGATAAAGTTCTGTTGTTAGAACAAAAACACTTAGTAATAATTAAAGGTCTTGGCACATTTTATGGCATTCCCTTTTTTTTGTTTTTTTTGTTTTTTTTATGACCGAATTGAGTCAATGGCTTTAGACTTGATAGTTGCATTAACATAATAACTATGATGTTAACAGGAGTCAGAGAAGCCCTTTTGAGAATAGTAGCTGTGTTCAAGAGACAACAGAAAGCTGTGAACAGCTTTCTGAATCTCATACTGTTGAGGGTCTCTGGTGGTAAACACCAAAAATCTGACAACACTTATTTGTATAAAATATTACACATGGAAAATGGAGTGCACACACACACACACACACACACACACACACACACACACACACACACACACACACACACACACACAAAGTTAGATGGTGCATTTGATCTGCCAGTGGTCTCAACACCACTCGCAGGAATTTCTTTATTCATGGGGCGATCAATGTATGCATTCTTTATATTACATCCTTTTCTTTCTGCTCCCCTTCCATTTGTCATCAGCCCTAAAACCTCTACCTCTCTGTATTAGTACTCCCATCACCATATTAGATGCTTGACTCAAATGTTTAGCATGCTGTGCATAATGGCCTCCTATGAGACAACACAGACATATCGGTTTGTTTATTTATTTTTATAACCTGCTGCTGTTTTGGCTTAGCCCATGTATGTCACTTCTTGGCAGTTTCAGCATGCATTTGCTGCAGCATATTTACAGTCCACCAAGGGTGCCAGAGCTCACTTTTGCTGTGTTTAACAGGTCACTGCTTTTATTCATTTCTTGCACCAGGGGTCAGTACTGCATCATCTGAATCAAGACTAAGTCAGCAGGTACTTATTTCAATGCCTTCAGCCAGCCCTGATATGTTGACCTTTTGAACCTTAATAACTAACAGCATAGCTGTTCTCTTTTTCCCACCTTCCAGGCCTTGGACCTACAGCTATTTCAAGAACATATTTTGACTGACAGGCACCGAGTACTGTCCTTTTTGATTAAATATAATGCAAAATTATGTTATTTAAATTAGCATAAGCCTATAGAGCAATATTAGGCACAGAGCAAAAAGAAGGGACATTCTTACATCTGACAAATGCACTGACCTCAACAGTAAATGTGAAGCTGCTCTGTTAACAAACACCCTGTAGCTTTGCAAATATGCAGCTTTTCCTCTGCTTTTCATTTTACAGGAATATCAGTATGTTTATTTTTCATTAGTTGCACTGTTACTGATTTCATCAGTGCTTTTTTAAGGCTTACTTTAGGACATACCACTTTTTTATTAAAGTAATACTTCTCTCATTCTCCTCATTAAGACTTTAAATGTTCGATATACTTATGAAGTTGCACTGTCAGAAGCTCTCCAGTTAAAACTGATGACCTTGTCTTTATTCTAGCTAAAAGTCCAGTTAAAATTTAATGATCCCAAGGTACTGCTCACAAAAGGTTTGTCATTTTTAATTGAACTGTATACTGGCAGCCAGCTGCATTTTCACTAAAAGTATGAAAAGGCGACATGCAGACTTCTCAGTTATGAGACAGTATTTGTGCCAACAGCCTATCTTATTTTGCATCTCTGTCTGTGAGCATCTGTTCTCAAACTTAGGATTATAAATTTCATCGCTTGACCATTCCATCGAAGCAACATCACTGGTACCTTACAGTAACATCGTAACTATTGGGTACTTACATCACAGAGACACTGCATTATACTTCAGTGACACACATTTGGTACCATTGAGTTAACAGGATATGACTTCATTCTTAGTAATACAATATGCACACTGTCCACTGTGCTTTTGCTGTTTGAAAGATATTATTAAATGAGTGCATAATGTAGATACTGGACTGGTCCCATATTTTCAAAGGCAAATAACGCACCTCAGTATGCAAAGAAAAGGATAAATCTAAGTGGAATATGAAAAATGTAACTGTTTTGGGGCTTGAAGAACTGTAGACAATAACAGTACGTTTTATGTTGTTCTAGATGTCTAATTTTATGAAAAGTGGAATACATCAACACTGATTTCATCTTAAAGGTCACCAGGTCATAACCTTGAAATCAAACCTGTGAGAAAAGAAACAGTTTTGTGTGGTGCAAATATTTATGTGTATTGGACAACATAGATACAAGTTCTAATATAGAATTCAAGATTCTGGGCTAAAATAATAATAATACATTATTTCTAACATGGCTACAACAATCTGAGGCCCAACATTAACCACACCAGGGAATTAGGTCTTCATCTTAAGCCGCGGTGGTGCAGAGGTAGCGTTGTCACCTCACAGCAAGAGGTTCTCCCATTTGATTCTTGTCTGAAGTGCCTTCTGTGTGGAGTCTGCATGTCCTCCCTACAGTCGAGTGGCCTTTGAAATACATGCGTGAATGGGCGTGCCAGCGTGTCATTGTTGAAAGTTGGGCGTCGAGCTGGCACTTTGGCACTGTAAAAATCTACTGCCAATCATTAGCGGACCGGAGTTCTGCTGTGGCGACCCCTAACCGGTAAAAGAAGAACAAGTTGCTGCTGTTTATAGAAAGCTTACATAGAAAGGGCTGAACCTACTCAATAAATTTTTGTAAACTTTGGATGTATGAAATGGACAGAACCTAAGAAATAACTAATTCTTAGACCCTTTAGATGTCAATGGTCAAACTAATAGCCAAGTAAAAATCATAATATTAGGATAGCAGCAAAAATACAATACTTGGAAAACTGAATTACAACAGAAAGAGTCAGAGAGCTATTGAAAAGTGTAAAGAAATAATCTTCAGATGAAAAATTGCTGGAATGAATCAAAGTATCCCAGGGGGAAATGTCAGGAAAAAGAACATGGGTAGGGAAATTCCATTTTGCAATATTTGATACAGCTAAAAAAGTTAAAATGGGGGCTGCAGGAAAAAAATGAACTGAAAGAAAGAAAGAAAAAAAAATATAAAGTACATCTAAATGGCCAAGGGTTAGAAAAAATGCTAGCATAAGACAATGGGCATAGCAATATATGGAGAGGATCTAAGTCCGTTTTTTAGGCATTCAGTCACTGTGTTTTGGGACCCGCCCTGGCAGATCCTGACATTTCAAATGGTTATTTTGGAGCCTTGGTCCCTGGAGTTTAGCTATAAAAAGCCATTCATTTTGATGAGTCCTTTCTGGCATACCTCTCAACTGCCCAGATTTTGCACAATGTCCAAATTTTTGCCTCATATTTTTGACCTGTTTCCTATAAAATTGTGGTTTTCTGGCAAATCACTGGCAAATTAATGAGGACTGAACTCAGTAAATAATGGCAGACATTTCTGTTTCAGACTTCATATTCTTCAGAAAATTCATGCTAATGCAAAACATGTTAATCTATCAACTTTCTAAGTTTGTAAAAGCAATATTTTAAAAAGTGTCCCTATTTTTGGACCTTTGTCCCCCCAGTATTTGTAGCTTTGTTCAGATTTCCTGTTCTAAGAGGTTGAGAAGTGTGCTCTCTAGTCACCAGGCAGGAATATGATAAATGAATACAGGTATATAAGGTAGTGTATTTCAGCACAATAAATGCAGGAAATGTCTTCTACATGGGTGATTACTGCTGCATTTAATGTAGAAAACAAACAGAGGTGGTATTATTATTATTATTATTATGATAATAAAGAGATATACTAGCCAACATGAAAGATCATTAAAAAGTCAAAATGCTTCTCTGTACTGCCAGGTCTCACAGTTCAATGGATTTAGAGATAATTTTTATATAAGGCAATGTATCACCAGAACCACACCATTTATTCCATAAACAAGGTTAGAGAGGGTACTTTAAAATGGGGGCAGGGGGCAGTTCAGAGGACAATGACTATAATAATAATAACATGAACTGGAAGGCTTAGACCACAGCAGCAGACCTAGAGCATATGATTTCCATACTCATGAAAAGAAGAGGAAAAGGGCTGATAAGGTATGGCCACTTAAACCAAAGAAAGGTAGGGTAAACGTGTTACTATAAGAAACTGAGGAGGCCACACATGACAGAAGATAAAAGAATACAGAAACAAGGAAAGCAGACCGAATTGAGAGTGATAGAAAAAAAAAGCAGGCTGTATCAGTCAGTAGCTGATTACTGTAGCTGTTTATTAGTTGGTGGACAAATAAAAGAAAATATTGAAGAGGAAGGAGTGGACCACCGATGTTCAGGTAAGAAGGACTTGGGCCTCTTTTGTCTCCTTCCCCAGTATTTTGTTGTGTTAATTTACAGCATGCGTCCTGTAGTATGTGTCGTTTTGAAGCATTTCTATTAAATGTCCTGCTTGCAATCTTACCCCACTTAAGAATTTTTAACAATATCACCATCAAATGCAACAAATTGGCATAATGCAAAAAAAAAAAAAAAAGGCAGGACTCAAGTCACACTGAAAACAGAGCGCCTGCAGTTTGTGGAGATTGTATACATAAGGTAAAACAGCTGCACTGTTAACAAGCTGTGTTATGATTCCGACTTGGCAAATCCTGTCACAAACATAGCAGACTATCAGTGCCAACCTAAAGAGTACTGACTTTGACCACAGCTCCATGGTGGTTTCTTAAACAAGGGTTCTGCAAATGTTTTTTTGAAGGTTCTATTCCAGGTGGAGCAGTGATGTTTAATGGAAATCCAGAGGCAGCTAAAATGCTGCGTGCTCTATATTTCATATAACAACTCCTGATTTTATTTCTGTCCAAACAGTCAGGCTCAGGCTGTCGTGGTATGATGTGCATACTGTCACAAATTAAATGAATGGAGGAGACTTGGAATCCAGAGTCTGAAGACTGGTGATTTTGAAATGAATTTGACAGTTGTAGATGTGTTTCTAATTCATGTGCTGAAGAAACACAACTCTAGGCAGTCGCTTTGACTCTGATTCTACTGTCTGCCATCTGTCAGCATTTTATTTCCCTTATCTGTCCTTTCAACCTGCCTCAGCTCCCACCCATATACTGACAGCCGGATGCTAGTGAAAAATGAACAGGGGCTTAGCGGCCTTATATGCCAATCGGACTTGTCAGCATTTGCACACCTTTTGTATAACTGAAACCCTTTCTTATAATCTGAGACAGTGCAAGGAACGGAAAGAAAAACTGTTTTGAGAAGAATATTAATATAAATAGTGATTCAAACACATATGAGAATGCATATTATTAGCAAATATTTACTATTTGCAAATCTAGCTTTATCCCCTTAAATGTGTGATTTCCTCATTGCAGTCTATGAACCACACTGTATAACATATATGGCTTCTTTTTAATGTCCAAGTCAGGTAAGATTACACATTACATAGATATATATTTATCCCTCTCACTCTATGCACATACAAATATATATATATATATATATATATATATATATATATATTTATATAGCGATATCTATACTGATATAGATATATAGATGTGCATACATATATGTACGTGTGATTGTGTGTGTGTGTGTGTGTGTGTGTGTGTGTGTGTGTGTGTGTGTATATATATATATATATATATATGTATAAAAAACACAGGCCTTTCCATATGTCAGTAACACCGCTGACTTCAGACTAAGAAAGACCTAGAAACATCAGGTACCTGTGAAGGGGAAAAGAACTCTACAAGGTCGGATTAGTGACCAGCACAGCTGAGTAATACAACAGCAAGATCAACCTGTGGCGAACAGTTTTCTGTGCACATCCATCTGCATGTCCTCCTTGCATTTGTCTGGGTTTCCTCTGGGTGCTCCAGTTTCCTCCCAGGTTTAAAGACATGTATCTGGAGCGTTTCTCCCCAGGCCTCCGCTGAAAATTGGCTTTGTTCCAAGTCAGACTTTCCCAGTTAATAAATGTAAAATAAATAAATAAATAAAACGGACACCTATAGATGCAACAGTGTATTCCAGCACTGTGAGCGATTATATCTCGGAGAACAGGAGGAAAAAGAGTCACTGACTGATTAGCCCAGTGCACCTATATGCTTATCTAGCCGTAGCTTCAGCCTGCAATTTCAGCACATGTAACTGTTCAACATTTTGGAACAATCCCACCGAAAACTAGAAAACATGTATCCGTTGAAATCTCTGAGAGTCATAAAAATAAGGAAGCACAGCAATGAAACATGTGCTATAGATGAAGAAAGCTGTCCTAGTGGATTATAAAAAGAGCAAATGAGGCTTCAGTAAAGAAAATTAACTATTTGGTTCTTAGAATTTGTTCTGTGCACTCTTTCATGAAATAATATAGTTTAAGTTGTTGATTTTTTTGTAACAGTTGCTGAACTAAGGGCCACATGGCATCTGAATTCTGCTGTCATGTTCTTCTCTGTTTCTATCATTCTTATGTCTAACCTCTTTTGTTTTGCAAGGAGCAATGCTGACTTTTATTCTCTGAATGAGAAGAAGCTGGGCTCTACTGAGACTTTCAGACAAGGTCATATAGAGGATAGTGGACGAGCAATTGCGTTGTGTGTATATGTCATGTCACATCTTTACATCTTCCAGTAAATATCTGCACAACCATCTCATACATGGCTTATGCGACTGTGTGCCATAATGCTACCATTCTTCATACATCTGAAAGTTAAGTAGATAACACAGTCTAATACTCAAGACCTATAAAGTGGTTTTGGAAATCACAAATGCATGATGGAAAAACAAAGCAGTGCCGAGCTCTTGTTCCAGATATATGAAGCAAGCATCCTGTACTGAAAATAATACAGTCAGAGAAAGCAAGAAATGTTAGATTACATGCGAGTCCCAACATCCTAATGGGCTGTTAGGAGATGAAAAACTATATTTAAGTGCTCCTTCTCAGATGATGGTCTACAAGTGTAGGAGGTGTAAGCTTTTCTGCCAGGAAGTGGGATGAGACCTGCTAGAGCTCAAACATTTGTTTTAAATACCTTCACTTATTTAATCTATATTTAATATAAATTTATATTAATTTAATTTATATTGCAACTCTTCACAGATGTGTTTCTCTTCAACTTCCTCACTGAACCCACAAGAACACAAATGTATTCCTGTGCAGTGAAAATTGGATTCAAAGAAAAGGTCCAGCTTTTCTTTGCAGACTGCCCTACTTATAATGTATCAGGGGATACAAAAAGAAATGACTTCTCATTGTTGAAGTGAACTAGATGGCTGCTGTAATTTCATATGACTGGCAGAAACAATTTTCATTGTGGTGGCAAACATGGTATATCAGATACATGTTTTACATTTCTAATTATAATGCTCATATTGCCGACTTTAAAGATTTTCCTTCACTAGACAAGAGATATTATAAATAAATATGGCCTTAGACTGTGTCATGCAGACTGGGTGTTCCTTTATGTGCACTTAAACCAAGTCAGTATGTAGAAGCAAACTGTTTTATTTAGATGCAGAAAAATCAAAGCAAATGACATCACAATCATCATCTTAGTGCTTAGGTCTGCTATCATTTGTATGACTACATAAAAATGTTCAGCACATATGGCAAAAAATGAACTTTATCTTATCTTTTCAAGATAGCAAATGGGGGGGGGGCAGTGTGGCAAGAAAGGCTAAGGCTTCTTATAAAAAGTAAAGAAAACTTACAGCAGACCAGAAATGATCTCAGTGGAGATGGTTTATCCTTTTAAAGCTGAGTCCATCAGTGGATGTTAAGGAGATTTCAACTCTGGTTTAAGAAAATAAGGAAGCCCTAAATTCACAACCAACTACATTTTATGCCTATGTTCCCTGGAGAAAACAAATTCAATGATCTGGATAGATGAATTTAGTGCTAGTAACATGTAATGCAGAATTTAAAATATCTTACAAAATAGGCAAGGAAAACTTACAATCCCAGTGCTACAGTATGTGTTTGATGCACAGGGGAAAACAAGCGCAGGTCACCTAAATCTCATATTCAGTGAGAAATTTTGTTTTCTTACAGCTTTTAAAATTTCATTGTTAAATACTTTTTTTTATTTTTATCAGTAATTTAGCAATGAGATTCTGCAATAATAAAAGACAAGAGAGAGAATAAAACATAAAAAAAAAACATAAAAAAAAACATTTATTACAATAAAGATTTATCAAATTTCTGGAAAGGATATGTCTGTTTTTCTTTAGTCCCTGTAGACCCACTGTGTCCTCAGTGCAAATCCACTGCAGATCCTCTGCATTATTACTGCAGGCCCACTGTAATGAAACTGAACAATTCCAGTCTGAAAGGAATCCCAATACAAAGCCAATACAATTCCACTATAAGTCCACCACTGAGCCATTGCAGTCTTAGGTGAAATCCAGTGCTATTCTGGAACAGTGTGACAGCAGAAGTATTACAGTCTCACAGAAGAATGAATCAATGCAATTCTTTAGCAAATCAATGGTGGCTTCAGTGCAAGTCCACTGAGGATCTACTGCAATACCACTGATAGATACGTGGCATGACCACTGCAGAATCACTGCAGGCTGACTACAGAGCCATTTTAATCTTATGTGAATCCCTCCTGTTATTCTAGTACAATGTAACTGTAATTAGCAATTCACTGCAAAACCAATAGAATCACCCTAATTATTCAGCAATCTAACAATGATTCCACTGCATGAACACTGCAGAACTACTAACAACCCTAGTGCACACTGCCCACCTACTTTAGACACTCTGCAGCTCTACCTCAGAACTAGTGCAATCCCACTGGAGTTCTACTATAGTCACCTTACTGGCAAATTGCAGAACTAGATAAGTCAAATTGCGATCCATTCCAGTGGCTCAGAATCTTTACAAAGATCTTACATTGTCCAACCAATTACGTTCTATCATGTTCTGTAGTGTATCATCGTTTCAGAAATAAATGCTCATACTACAATCACAAGGCTATATAGTAGCCTAGTGCGCTATTAACTGTAGACACAATTCACTGATGAGTTTTTATTTTACTTTATTTATTTCATTTCAGGAGCCAGTTTATTTTTCTGCATCTTGGCAAAACCTTTTTACACATATGGGGAGGATTTTTTGAATAAACTTAGTAATTTGGAAGTTAAATTTATTATTAATTTCAACAAACTTCACCCTAAGGGCTTGAATCAGGAATTTAAAGTTAATATGTATCAAATACATTTAATATAAATTCATGGTTTTATATAAGTAGTTTGTAGGACTTTGTTTATTTGAGTTCCTTTTTTAAATTCTGTATGTACTTCAGATCAAGTTGGTGTACTGTTACTTTAAATTGTTCTAATGGAACAAATTGAATTGGTTAATAATGTTCTTAGCACACAATTAAGTAATTTTGCAGTCTTATTTAAAGTGGTTTTATTGGTGTTGAACATTATTCCCACTGAAGGCATATTGGCCGAGGTTCTAGGAAGCACCGATAAAACTTTCACTTTGGTTATACAGGAGTTCGTGTGGAGTGTGTCTTGGCAATAATTTCAGTCCAGTATAGTATATATTTTATTGTTTTATTGTGTGTTACAAGTTTCTTTGGTTTATATATTTCATTCTCAGCTTTGGGAAGACCTTTTTTCTTTGTCTTCCACTTTGGCTCTAGGGACTGCCCAGGGTACCAGGTGACACAGGTAAGGCTTTAAGGCTTTGAGCAAACATACTCCATCCTTCTCTAGGCTGGGATGACCCATTTTAGGTAACCTGGGCACTTAGTAACTTTGTCTCCTGGACAGCTCCTTTGGGACTGGCACTAGACGTGACCCATTGTGAAAATGCCCCTTGGCAGACCCAGGATATACTAGGCAGACTATGTTTGTCAACTTGCCTGACAACAATTTGTGATCACAAAGTATGAACTGATTGTGGGAATAGGAACGTCCGCCTGGTCTTTCCTGATTGGTCTACTGCCGCCGACTCCGCCCTTAGCAATATTAACAGTCTGTAAAATGGAAGGATGGATGGATGGATGGGAAGAGTTATTGCTCTACTGTGTGTTAGGGTTTTGTTTCTGCAGTTCTGAATGTTATTATTTTTCAAACTCATTTTTATAGAAAACTCTTTAAAGTCTGAACTATTTTGTGCTTTGCATTAACATAGCAAGTTGTTGCATTGCAGGTATAACACACAAGTACTACTAAGTATTGTAAACCTTTACAAACTTTCCAGATACTTTAACTGCCTCCAGGCAACTGAGGCTGGTCAATTACTGGTTGAGTACCACAGCAAAAAACAATAGTTAAGACCTTTTTTCTGCCTGTGGTGCAGCAGTTAGTGTTGTCACCTCACAGCAAGAGGTTCTCCCGTTCGATTCTCAGCTGGAGCGCCTTTTGTGTGGAGTCTGCATGTCCTCCCCATGGTCAAGTGATGTTAAAGACATGCAGGTAGGTGCGTGCATGAATGGGTGTGCCTTCTTTGGAGGTTGGGCATCGGGCTGGCAACCCGGCACCATAAAAATCCACTGGCAATCATTAGCGAATCAGAGTTCCACTGTGGCGACCCCTAACCAGGAAAAGCTGAAAGACTTTTTACTCTGAAACAGAAATATACTGGACCTGTGTAGGGAAGCACAAGGTTCTGCACATTTCACAGTATATGTCCATAACTATAATCCAATCTGCTGAGGTAATGCCCTGCAGCTACTTTATGCATCAGTAATTTTCACTGGCCTACAGTCCACTCAGATAGCTAAACTGGAGAAACTGGAACACTCATATTAAAATTGCAAGGTGTACAGGCAACAACATTAATTAAACATATCACCATGTGGTACTTCACACTTATAATTGGCTGTAGCTATTTAACCTACTAGCCATCTATTAAGGCTGCCCACAAAATTCTGTATATCCCAAACAGATATGCTGGTATAGGCAGGTTATAAAACTGGTACACCTCCACTGCAGTCACTAACAGGCATCCAGTACTCACTCAAAAATTTAAAAATCATAGTGATAACTGTCAGTTGTCAGAATATGTTGCTAAAGTATGCAAATCAAGCCTGTAGATATTAGAAATATCTCATCTACTATTTAAAATCTCTTTGAAGATGTACTTCTCAAGCAAATGGTCTTGCATTTGCAAAGCCCCAATTACCAGGACCCCTTCTAATTCTAAATCATATAACATCTATAATTCACAATACCAATGAACTCATAAATATAAGTATAAAAGTACTGTATTTGTACATACTTCTTTACTAATTCCTTATCTCTAGCAATCAGATTAAACAAATGTCACTAATTTGTCTAACTTATTCTATCATAGCGTCCTGCTTATCAATTTCAAGTGGATTTAACTGTTTGGATAAAACAGGCATATGGCTTACCTGCTGTTTGTTAACTAATATTACTGGGATACGTGTCAAATCTTCGAACGCTCAAAATTTCGAACATTACATGGTCGAGACCAAACATTCGAAATTTTGAGTGCTCAAAGATAGACTTTCAATGGCACCATACAGTGCAGATAGGGAGAATTTCCCTTTTCTGCACTGAAGTGCTGTCTCGGAGTATATTTAAGTAGGGGTGTTTGGGGGGTGCAGGGGGACTTGCCCTTCTGCCTACATTGTTAAAATGTTTTTTTCTGTGTTTTCTTTCTTTTTTTTTTTTTTATGTTCGAACATTCAAATGTTGAACATTTGGTCTCGACCATGTAATGTTTGACGGTTTGGATGTTCGAACATTTAACACAGACCCTATTACTGTGGTATTATATACATACACTGTAACATAATGCTGCATGTTCTATTAATATCTGAGTTTCACATGCTGTATATACTGTGCTCTATAGACATGTCTGAGCTTACCATGCTATAAATACTATATAGTGTATGGAACATGTTAACCCCATATTACTGTTAGCTCATTCAAATGTATGTATGATTTGGAGCTTTTCTCCCAGGGCCACTTTTGAAAAAGAGCTTTGCCCAGTCAGACTTTCCTGTTAAACAAATACTAACAAAAAGATAGATAAGTAAAGAAATGAGTACACACATAAAAGCACAGGACTGTAGAGTATGTGTGTGTGTGTGTGTGTGTGTGTGTGTGTGTGTGTGTGTGTGTGTGTGTGTGTGTGTGTGTGTGTGTGTGTGTGCATGTGAGAAAGACCGATTTTCCTGGGCATATTCCTAGAAATACCAAAACAACAAATGTGCTAATATATTCTCAGTGAGCATATAGTGCAGATTTAACATCATTACTGTCAGAATTCATATCCCATTTTGTTTTTGCTAGCATACCTTAATCTCAAAGTATATATACTAGCAAACAAACCTTTTTGTAAGTGCCAGCATTACTCAGACTTTTTAGAACTTCATATGCCAATAAAAAAAAAAAAACTCACTGCTGTATTTTCATTTAAATTCTGGTTTTAGGTTAACATGCTGTCAGAGTACCCTGGCCTGCTCACTGCTTAATGAGCTCATAGCTAAGTGAAAGCAAAGTGAGTCACTGAGAATGGCTTCTGTGATGCTAACCGACAGCTTAGTTTTATTGCAGCAGCACACTAAGCATTTCTACAGAAGGGCCTTGATGTTTCAGTGCCATCTGACACTTTCCATTTAAGCTTCAAAATGAGACTTGAAGCCTTTGAAATGCCAACTGTGTTTTTGTTATTTTGGTGTTTGGTTCTACATTTGCAGCCATTACCGCTCTTGCCTAGCAGTGAAGACTTTGCTGTAATTCATATTTGTATCTTGATGTCTACTGAACTCAGTAAAAGTCTTTCTGTACACTTCTGTGGGAGGTGAAGAGTGGGAGAAAATCCAAGGCATAGCTTAAACTTAAGTATATGTGTGATGAATCTACCCACGCAGTTTGTTTTGGCATTTCATGTAGGCATCCCTTTTTCAAAGGATAATATTGACTCAGCACACACAACAATTAGCCAGAAAATGTAACTGTGCAGGTTGATCTCGAAAAGTTAAGCAAAGTTGCCATTTTAGGTGTAGTATTTTTGATGCTGAACAGATACATTGCTCAATCTACCAACACTGAATGCAAGAAGAATGTAATGTAGCCACACCCCTATGTGAAGATACTTTCATGGCATTTCTTCCCTTCCGTGGCCTATCATGGAGTCAGAGGTAGCAATGGACAGTCTTCTTTAGTGGGTGTTTTTATGGCGAAAAGTACAGGACATAGGCCTGGTTTTCATCACATTAAAACACAATGCATTCTCGATCTCTCTCTCACTCCTGTACAACACCGGCTGCTGCTGGCAGAAACAACTGCACAACTATAATTACTGATAACAGCGAGGATTTCTGATTTATATGGCCAAGCCTCTTAAGCCACAGCTGTGAGTTCGCATGTGACATTCGGGCTCCAGAGTTAGGCTCCAAGGACAGGATCGCTGCTAAACTCTAGGGCAGAACAAGCAGGTGTGCAAAATGTTCCATCTATTTACAAATGTCTGCATCTGAAATGATTTGCACAAATTTACTCTGATACTGCTATATCTAAAAATGACACCTCAGAATTCTAAAAGCTGCTGCTGCTGCAAAGCATGTTAAAAATTAAAATGAGTAAAGATATTTGTAAATATTTCAACAGTGGTAACATGAACAATGCAACATTTTGGGGATTGCTTCGGAAAAGAATATCATAGAATAGTTAATACAGGAGGCATAAAATCTGAGGCGTACAGGTGCATTTTAGGCATAGCTCTAAAAACCTCATCTGTAGACTCATGGGCAAATTTCAAAACAAAATCAAAGTAAAAAAATAACTTGTGCATTTTCTAAACAGTAATGCTTCACCATAAGAAAATCGGTTGAATAAGGGAGAATAATTTGACTTTATATAACTTTAGCACCTGTCTCCACTGAGAAAGTGTAAATATTACTGTTTTGTCATAAGATTGTTTAAGAAGGTATACATGCATGAAGTGAAACTAAATCCCTGAAAGTCCGAGACATTTAAGAGTTACAGTTCAGATCAAATCTGACTAGGAAAGGTTTCATGAAGCCTAAAGTAAAAGAGGCCTATCAGATTCAGTTTATCAGTTTACACACTGCTACTAAATCTGGACATTTAGCACAAACTTGGTTAGTTAAATGTAGTCTATGCTATCTTGGTGCACAGTTATCCAGTTTCCATAGCATCAGTAATAAACAGTATCCTAATCTGATAGTCAGATTAACGTGTCTCAAGGAGTCTGATACAGATCCTCCACAGTACAGATGTTCCAGCACAACTCACGATGAATTCCAGACCCTCAAAGCCAAGATATAACCTCTCCCATCCCGCACACTGTACAACCAGGACATATTGTAGAACAGCACTTTTCTATCTATTGTTATCGGCATCACTCGGAAAGAGCTGATATTTGACGCGTGTTAGAAATTTGGGGACCTGGGCTGCAAACTCATTTGCCACACCCCATACGGTCTATATGTTATGACAAAAACAACTGCCAAATGGCAGCTTGTAAACAGTGAAACGTCTTAAAAACATTTGATCGTTTACAAGCTGTCTACAAGTGATCACAATTTAGATCAAATAGTGGCAGCTTATAAACTGTCTGCTATTCCTTTCTGTTTTAATGGCAATTTACCTTTAAAAAGCAGGAGTTTCATAGACAGTTTACAAGTGATCTGTTAAGTGTTGATGTGATCATTTAACTGACTGCTTGTAAGTTGTCAGAATTTTTCCTAATGGTTGGTACTACCTCAAAGTTGATTTTGGGGGCAAGTGCCCCATTTGTGACAACATTACTACAGGAGAAAACTGGCCTGCTTAAGAGAGCAGAGCATCAGAAGTAAGTGGTGAAAAAGCTAGGGATGCACAACAATTGATAGGTGATCCACTTTTATGAACACATTCTATTTTCCTAATTTTTTAAACACGTTTAACTGATACTGTATACAACTTGTATTAACTTGTGCTGTGTATTATTGCCACTATCTATTTACATTTATATGGTTTGTAGTCCTGGAGATAGGTGGAAAAAACTCCTTTGAATGAGATAGTTAGTTAAATTGGTCATCAGATAAGCTAAACTATGTAAACTGGATGTGTCTTGGATATAAAGTAGAGAGCTGCAGACAAATGATACAACAATGTATATGAATTTGTTTTCCTTAGTGGAACTCTGATCTCAATGGACTGATTTGAGTCTCAGCTCAGAAGTATATAAAATATTGAAAACAAAATTATACAAGATCTTATAATCAAGTAAAGACATTTACAGTTCAATAAATTCAAGCAGGAAATGTAATACAGTTCAGTAACACAGTTAAAGAGTTGATATCAGTTTACTGTACCATTGCATATAGTATTACATTATTATACAATTGTGTGACTTTAGAATGGGGGGGTGGGTAAAGTGCATTGAGGAGAATTGATGGTATGGGTGAACTAGACGGAAGTCAGTGCAGGTGATAAAAGAGTTAAAGGAATGGTCTATTGAGAGTTGAGCATTACATGTGAGAGACAATTGTATTCTTGTCTCGGGGAGAGAGTCATAAATCTAGAAATTTTATTTGAAAGGACTTGGATAGCATTCTCATTCCTTTCTGGGGCAGTAATGAAACGTCACAGACTATATTCATTCTGTGAGAGAAGAACCCCTTTAGACTGATCTGACATGATAAGACATAAAGCAGGACACTGCTCTGGCCCACGAAAGAAGCTAATTTATTTGCAGTCTAGTTTTCCAAGGTGTATATTAATGGTAAGGGGTGAGTCCCTCCACAATTTTAGGTATGGAAAAGAACTGCCACTCTTAGTGTATGTATTGTCCACAGCTTTTATATGCAATAAGTTAGTAAGTTTAGCAAGTCTATTTTATTTTATAGTATTTCTATTAGTATTTGTATTTGTTAACCAGAACAGAGGATTGTTCTCCATACCCTTTCTTCAGACTCAGGCCAGGAGTCACACAGTTACTCAATGGAGGCTAAGGGAATCAATCCTTGGACCAATGGACCTTGGCATAGTCTAGACTTTGTCCCAAAGATCATGCATTTTGTACTGGTTGAGTTAACAATCAGGCTTCTGTTAGTAATCATTGTAGAGAGTACGTTAAAGTAAGCTTCTAGTTGGTGATCTAAGGTATGAAGGGAACTGCTGGAGTGGGACAGAACCATGTTTTGTACATATAAAAAATGGAAGCTGAAGTTTTAGTTGAGTTTGTTGGTAAAAATGGAAAATAGTAAAGGGGATATTATTGAATCCTGTAGTACACTTTTGTTTAAGAAGGTTGTGGGTGAAAAAGGTGATCTGATTTTGATGTAAAACTCCTGATTAGAGAAGTAGTTATAGAACCAGAGAGCTGCTGATAGACCTACACCCTATTCTAGCATGTCAGTTATGAAAACATAGTGATCTACAAGGTCAAAGGTTTTGATTAGGACAATACAGACTGCACCTATAAATAGGTCTTTATCCATGTTAAGGAGTATTATATCCACAAGTATCCATACTGCAGAAATAGTTTCTGAGATAGCAGTTTGTATGGTAAGTATAATCAGCTAGCTGGGTGTAATGTCATTTTTCATGTATCTTACCTAAGGTGGACAAGATGGAGATTGGATGGAAATGTGATGTGATGGTAGGTTTAGCTTGCTTAGGTAAGGACTGACTAAGGCTGATTTCCATATATCTGTCATAATATTTTGTGTGAGGCACAGCACGTAAACATGTAGAAGTGGGGTTGAAACAAATTCTCTATGGTGGTATATGAATGAAGGGTGCAAATTGTGTCTAACATATTGCTGTTTATTTGAAAAGTGGTTGGAGGTCTTTTTCCTTAAGTAGTTTAAAATGGAACAGTGAGATATAAGGTGGAAGAGTTGGGCATTGTCTGGAGACTGAGAAATGTTGTGCTGCATGATTGGCAAAGAAATCAATTCAGGGTAAAGGGGGAGTACATGGTATTCAATGATGCATGTGAGCATTACCCAGTTAGGTGATTAACGTCTTTCCAGAAACACTATGGTCTGTTGATTAGTGAATTTTGTTTAGATTCGAAGAAGGTGGTTGTGTCCCATAGTATTAATTGTTCTATAAGCTTGTGTAATCGGATATATTGAAAACATGTATATGGTGTGGAACTGTGCTTCTATGCATACTAGAAGTTATCTTTAAGTCTTAAGAGGGTCTTAAGTTCATGTCTTAACCAGGTATTGTTGATGGCATTATATAGTTTGGGAATAAATGGAAAAAAATGTGTTTTATACATTTCCTAGCGTATTGGTAAGAGCTTCTTTGTCATGAACTGGACCCATTAAGTACATTACTGGGTCCTAGTTGATAGAAGACAGGTATGTTTTAACTTATCGATATTAGCCTGAGATTCTGTTGCACTGCGACTTGGCGTAAAGCTAGTTAATCCTCCCAGCCCCACTCAAATGCCTGGACTCACAGAGTCCTGGAAAGGATAGTTATTTAACTGATGAACACAGAGAAACAGCAGGAACTATACCAAATGAGACTGACAATGACAATGAACCTGACAGAATGTAACATGCTATGCCGTACTGTACAAAATAAGAAATTTTCATCAGCTCTGATAGCGACATTTCTACGGCCACATGAAGGAATGAACATTAGCGTGAGATGAAATACTGCCAGCCCTTCATTGCAAAGGGGACCTACAGAGACAATGACCTGTAAGAAGAACACAGGGCTATCTGCACGTCCCCAGCAAAATTTCTCTTAAAGCTGAAAAGACATCATCAGCATTTACTACCAGACTGGCACTGCAAGCCTAAACTCTTTTGTCTGAATGGTTCCTTAAAGATGAGTAACTATGTTTTTCCATTTTTTAACTACTTATATACAGCACCTTGGTAGCCATATGAATGTAATAACCATCCTAGACAACATAATTTACTAGCCAGCAACTTTAGTCCTATAAGAAAAAAATGTACCCCCGCCATGACAGTTACTAAGTGGTAGAAAAACAAAGAAAGGGCAGCTTGATTGTATTTAGTACTAAAATGGTTTCACCTTGCTTTGCAGAAGTTTGCAGTGCAAGTAACAGAAAGGCTGCCTGAAGGCAGAAACAGACAAAAACAGTGGTTCTTTACCTTATTTTAACCTTAGCTTGGTGATATAAATTGTCATTTACAGCTACAAGTTACAGGATTCAGTCTTGGCTTCTAGACAGTTGTTTGATTCCATTTGCCTCCTGTGATGCCGAACATGTCACTTAACTAGACAGTTTCCTAGGGAGATTAGGAAACTGGGCTAAGCACTTCAGTGGTCTCCTGGGTGAAGGAAATTATTCACTTTAACCTCCATAAACAAGCGAAACAAAGATCAAGTGATTAAGGGATCCAAAAGCATATAAAAATGTTTTCATCAGTTTGTGCACTTACTGTGCTGGTAGGAACTTTAAGTAATTCATGAGAAAGCAATAATGCATATGTTTCAACATGCTTCTGTTTTTGTGCATCAGAAACAAGGCCTTGGCTCACTAGTGGAGAGTTAGGGTATGCCATCCTGATTTCCCAAACTCCTGAGGAAAATTAAAACACTAGCCTGGCACGAAGTTTTATGACTTGCAACTCCAGAGTCTTGGTTTCAGTCCTGAACTCTGGCCACTGCCAATGTAAAATGAGTGTGTGTGTGTATGTGTGTGTGTGTGTGTGTGCGTGTGCGTGTGCGTGTGTGTGTGTGTGTGTGTGTGTGTGTGTGTGTGTGTGTGTGTGCGTGTGTGTGCGTGTGTCTGTGTTTTCAGTTATTACAGTTTTACTCTGCCTCTTTGAAACATGCTAGTTGACTGGCTGAAAATAAGAAAGAGCACATCATTTACTCAGTTAAATAAATTAAGAAAGTAAGAAAATAATGATGTCTATAGATATCAACTGAAAGCTGGCTCACTTCTTAATTATGTTATAGAAGGTTATGAGATAAAAATGTCACTAAATTGTCAGATGTTAACACACTAAGAAATACGCATCACATTGCAAAAGAAAGAGCTGCACCTTACTTCATGTAACGCTGCACAGCATTTGTGAGTAGTACTTTAATGAAGTCCAGTGCTATCACAGATCAAGGCACAGATATTTAAAATGTACTTTTGTGCCTGCTTTTCCATAAGTTTGTCAAACTCCCACTTACACACACAAACACACACACACACACACACACACACACACACACACACACACACACACGCACACACACACACACACACACACACACACACACACACACACACAGACACACACACACACAGACACACACACACACACACACACACACACACACACACACACACACACACACACACACACACACACACACACACACACACACACACACACACACACACACACACACACACACACACACACACAGACACACACACACAGACACACACACACACACACACACACACACACACACACACACACACATGTATTAGTTCTGCCCAAGCACTATCGTATACTCACATCATATATGACACATCACGCCGACTTCACATCCTACTTACTCTCACTTTTTCACATTGCTAAAGCAGCAGGAGGAATAAAATGTGTCCACCCAAAGCCATCTTAGCTGCTGCTAAAAGCTGTGTCTTATTAATATCACATTCCATTTAGTCCTGTGGAGACATGCTTCATTGGAGTAGCAGCCTTCTATGTACCCTTAACTGAACTTGTTTCAAAAGTTGGGTTTTCAAAGTGGTAAAGTTCCTAACTGAGTGCACAGTATGACTGTGTGTGTTATGAAAGACAAAGAAAAGTATTTAATAATGCAATGAAAAGCTACAATGCATAAATGCTAAGTTTTTGGGCTAACTTTAATTAGTGCATCCTGGAGGGATGTGGATCAATTACTGCTATGTCATATTTGAGACTGCATGTGTTTTAAGTGCCATAGTTATTATTTACATACAAAGTCACTCAATCGAGTGATTCATTCTTGTACAAAGAGTACAGTTGTAACAGTAATGCCTGCAATGTCGTATCCTTGTTTATGAATGAAATAACCAAAATGTGACAGGACAGATAGATAATTTCATATTATCAGTGGCCTTTGGAGCTTCAAATCAATGGCTTTAATGAACAGAGAGCTAATTGCATGGGACAGATGAGGATGCAGCCTCCCAGATATACTCAGAATTTAGGAAGGAGGACATAAAGTGCTGACAACATCAAAAAAACATATCTTCTACTGATGCAAAGCCCAAATAAAACCCCACAAAATTTCCAAAAGCAGGCAGCAACCAGATAAAATATCCACATGGAAATCACGGAATTATTACATATATTTTATTGGCTTCTAAAGGAAAACATCTTAGCATTTTTGAACACACAGATCCTTGAAGAGATATTATATAGACAGGATGATACAAAAATAAATGGTTGCTGCTTTCATTTTGGAGGAGATATCTAAAATTCTAAGACTTTCAATTTTGTGTATGTGGTCCTACTTAAGTTTATTTAAAATAAAGCTCTATCATGTCAGCACAAGGAAAAGAGGCATATTCTAGGAATGGCCAAACAGGGATCAACAAATCTCAGCTTACCAAATGCATTTAGCTGAATGGAGGTTAATCAATTGCTTAGACTGAAACACTAAACTGACCTGCTGGGTACAAACCACTGGCTGGGTTCTGAAATTAAACTCTGCAGTATGACATTGTGTTTCACTAAGCTGATGTATACAGCTGAATCTGAAATTGTGATTCACAAAGATGATTCCAAATGCAGTCCATACAAATGTGGGAGGTTGGCTTAATGGTTAAGGTGTTTATCTTACAGACACAAGGTGCTGGGCTTGATTCTTGCTTGGGGTAATTGGCTAGACTTAAAATGGCCCACAAGGGCAGTTAGTCTAGTATGAACCTATGAATAATTAATTAGCCAGTTCAATGCAACTCAGTAAAGCTTATTTCAGCAAGTAGCCTCCTCCCACACTTTCTGATAAACATAGGCCAGGGAAATTTCCTTGAAGGTCTATGAAGTAAATAGTGAATATAAGAGAACCAAACACTAAACTGTGCATGAAGTCACTAATAATAAAGGTTGATATAAGCTGTGTTCACTCAGTAGTCCCTTTTTAGTACTTCAATGATTTTTTTGAAGACATTAATGCAATTAATGAAGCAAGACTCTCATACTACTCCATGTCCAATTAACTATTGGGAAAGGACCATGCCACGTCACTGCTAGCTATAGATCCCCCACCATGAACCAGGATACGAGCACTGCCTATATCAGTTTACTGGAATTCCTTGCTATACAGTCCAACAACTTAGTCATAGGAGAGTTCAACTATCCTTCCATAGACTGGGGGATATACACAAGAAAAACACGCATGCCCAGCGGTTCTTGGACTTTGTTAACACAAATGCTCTGGAACAGATAATTTGCATTCCCACTTGGGGGTCTAATGTTCTGGCCATAGTGCTCACAAACATGGGGGGGGGGTCACTGTACTTCTCCATGAGTGATGCCCTCCCTGGTTAGGTCAGACCACAAATCAGTTTTGTTTGAAGTAACTACTGGAAATGGCACCCTCACAGGAACAGAAATTATAAAAAACTTCAAAGCTAACTGCAGCCTACTAAGTGATGGTATAAAAAGCTTCATACCACCCGCAATCACAGACATCAGTGATCCCTATGCAGATGTGTACGCAAATGCCCTGTACAAACACTTAAGTGACTGCATAAACTCTGCTGTACCTGACAACCAGATCAAAACCGAGTCTTCCCGTAAAAACTTCAAGAATAAAGAGATTGTATAATAAGAGGAAGAAACTGTTGTCCAAATGTAAGAGGGATATCACTCTGCAGAGGAAGAGTTCCCTTCTAAGCCTAAACAAGAAAATCAGAAATCTTGTAAAGTCTTTTAAAGCAAATTACAAAACTAAAATCACATCCCTAGCCAAGGGTAATCATAAAGAATTTTTAAACTATGTCCGAAGTCTAAAAGGGAGTACCAAACTATGTGCCAAACTGGTTATAGATGGGATCACTCATACTACACAGGAAGATATCGCCAACCTGCTAGCTGACATATTCAGCACAAACTTCACCCCCTATCTCCACCTACCATATCCCAAAGCATACCTGACACCAGCCCTCTGTCTAGTATGTCTAGAGAACAGGTCATCTTTGCACTCACCAAGGCCAAAAACATGGCCTTCATGGGGCCAGATAATATCCCAGGTTGTTTACTAAACAATCTAAAACAAGACCTAGTGGACTCACTTGCCCTCTCTTTAATTATAGCTTGAGAACTGGCTATGTACCTGCAGAATGGAAAACAGCAACAGTAATCCCCCTGCACAAGTGGGCTATCAAATGACCCTGGAAACTACAGACCCATAAGTCTAACACGCCAGATCTGCAAGGCCATGAAAAGAATTATCATGGACATTATCAACAAGGACATAGGTGACCTCCAAATGCTTGACCCAACCCAGTTTGGCTTTGTTAAGGGCAGATCATGCTTATTAAATCTGACAAACGTCTTTGATAAAGTCACAAAAGCCATGGCCAAAGGTAAGACTGTGGGCACTGCCATTCTCAACCTTGCCAAGACTTTCAACACAATTCCCCACTCTGGCATCATTGAGAAACTCTCCCAGACAGGGATTAACCATTATGTTACTAGATGGGTAGCCATTTGGCTTACTGGAAGAACACACTGTGTCAAAATTGGTGACTCCACTGCCAGCAGTAGACCAATCACCGGTGGAGTGCCGCAAGGGTCTGTGCTGGGCCCCTTACTGTTTGGCATCTATTTCTCAGAAGTCCAGACCAAAGTAGTGAGCCTTTGGGTCACCAGGTTCACTGATAATTGCAAATTGGGAGCAATCAGGAGCAATCACTGAGTCCCACAACAATGTCAACATATTACAAGAAGGGCTAACACAAACAAATGATGGGTGCCAAAGCCATGGTCTAAAACTAAATGCAAGACAGTGCATTATTATTCCCATTGGCGAAATGAAATTCCCTACAAATTACAATATTGACACCACTTCCCCCGAGTTCCAACCCAGTAGTGTGAGAATTGGGAACACAGGTTGATAGCAGTCTGAAGTTTGACCGCCAAGTTTCCACAATGGTAAGGAAAGCCTTCTACATAGTGCACCTCATATGCAAGGTGAGAGCATTGAGGTCAAGGGATGTTATAACTCCACTGTACTCGACCCTCATTAGCCCACTAATAGAGTATAATGCACCCTTTTGCATGTACCTCACCAGACACTTGCAGTAGCTGGAGAGACCTCAGAGGTTTCTCACTAAAAATTACAGGGACTCCAAGCCATGTCCTAAACAGACATACTGAAAGCCCTGTCACTTTACTCTGCATCTTATAAGCTGGAGAGAGGTGGCTTGTGCCTATACAGCAATCTCCAACCCTGCCCTAATGGAAATGCTGAACATTTGCAAGTGAAATGATACAAGAGTCACTCGCTCTAGGGATCGCAACCTAGTTTGTTATATTAACAGAACATGCAGGAGAGACAGATATGTCTCCCAGAGACTGCCGCTTCTCTGGAATAGACTTTCTATTCACATAAAACAGAGCTCCTCACTGACCCTATTCAAATGCAACCTAGATAACTGGATTGGAGACCAGAAATTCACCCCTGGGGTGGTACCCATGTCCCTCATGGGGTAACCAGTGTTGATTACAGACCCACTTTGATCATAAAGTCATTCTGTGAACTACCCAAAAAGAACAAATGAGGATTTTTGGGATTAACATGGCTAGGCTTGTAAAGGCTCTATGGCCTCTAGCCTAGTAACCTCCTATTAACCTATAAGACATGTTTTAAACAAAGATGATGTGGGTTTAAGTCTAAGTGTTTTTCAATCTCTAATTTTATGATATCAGAAATTATACATTCTGTATCTTTATATATGAAGCCAGTGAAGGTGATGGGTGTATAGTTTTCGGAGTTAGTCTTTTGGCCACCCTTATAGAAAGCCTTTATGATGGGTGTTTTTTTTAGGTTATATAAATAAAACATGTCATGTTATACATTCAGCCAACCTGGTACATTATGGGATCCCACAGAAGTGGTTATTAGCTTTTAAGAGAGCTAAGAGGGCTTGTTCCATAATAATTACAGAGAGTAATTAGACTGAGAAATTCAGAGAAAAGTTACAAGCTGTAGGTGGAGTAAAATTTGTACTGAATTTGTCAATTAGGATATTAGCTATTTTCTTATTGTCAGAATGGGTAGTTTTGTTGTGGCCAAGCTGAGAGTCAGTTCTTAACTTCTTGATATAATTAAAGAAGGATTTACATTCTTGGTTTTTATAAGCCATTTTAGTTCCACTTCAACTTTAAACTTGCAAATGGGCCACCCTTAATTTCTTTGTCATAGTGCTTGACTGATGTTGTAGGTAGGCAAGTGTTAAATAATTTCTTTCTTTTATTATATTAATTTACACATATATTTATCTATAGGGGTTGTTTTTGTGTTTTTCAGAATATCTGATGTGGTTAAGGACTGCCTTTTCAATATAACTATTCAAGTTTGAGTACAAATCAGAAGCATAGGCGACAGCAATGATAAAAGGATCATGAAGGGGGTTACAGCTGGATTTAGTAAGGTCATCAAGTAGTTGGATATCTGAAATACAAATGTGTTTGGAAGAGAAATACCATTTCACCCAATTTACAGGAAAATATGTGGCATTTATAGTATGATTTGATGAGGGACAGTGATACACAGGGAAGTATGTAAGAAGTCCCCATATTTGTGATGACAAGATCATAAATATTGGAGCCTGTAGTAGGAAGAGCCACTATTTGTTCAATAGATTTAACATATAAGGTCAACAAAGGTGTCGATGTATTTACCATTAGTGGTAGTGGTCATCCAGTTTATAGATGGATAATTGAAATCACCCAGTACAAATGTGTTTAGATTCATAGGTATTTCAGCTGAGCCATTAGGACAGCCATCATGGTCAGCAGAGGGCACAGGAAGTGACCTATAGTTAGCACTAAAGGGATAGCGAACCTTGTTTAGAGTAGCCGGACTTCTCAGTTTTTGGTTTTGGAATCGTGACGAATCCATTAGAAGACGATGTTTTTATTTTGGCAAATACTGACTCTTATCCACAATTCTCAGTAGGCCTGAAGGCATGAGAAGTCATAAACGTGGAAATAGAGTGAGTGAATTAATTTAACTGAAACTACATATCATATTTCAGCATTTTTTCTTTTGGCATTGATTTGAACCACCTTAAATTTTGCACCACTTATAGTGGACCACTGGTCTTCAGTGAGAGGGATTCACTTACTGTCCTTGTGAGGAGACCTTCTGCATCTCACTCAATAAATATAATATATTCCAAAAGTTTAAGAATAGGCTACATTTTCTCAGGGAAGCTCTCTTGACTTCTAGATTTGGTTAGCATAAGTCTGTTTAAGCAAAATAGAGATTCACCATTCTGAACCTTGGTGTAGTGCAGCTGTTTTGGAAAAACACTGGTAAGGAATTATTATAATGGAGCTCACATTCACAGCATCATCAGGAAATAGATGGGACAAAACCAAGGAGGGTCAGATTTAAGATTGATTAACGATCATTTTGTTCTGATGAGTACATGGATAATCAGATTTCGTATGACAGTTAAATAAAATATATTAAAAGTAGGTTAAAGTCACATAATATACAGACTGGCTAGCAACTGTTGTTGTCGAAGAAATAAATGCAAATCAGAATAATATCTGTTGTTCAAAACTAGAGGTATTTTGATACCAGTTACATGTTTCAGTAGCTCACTTAAGCTGTAGGATTTCTCTGGATCTATTTGTATTCTTTGAATAATCAAACATGCTGGTATATTTTAAGGAAGAGTTACCTAAGGAAACAGATGATTGTTGATGTTTTTTCATAATATTAATGAAAGATGCAAAGCCCACCTTATCTAAACATGCATGTATGCATTTATTTATTTATTTATTTATTTGTTTGCCTTACTTAAATGCAATGATCTGGAATATTCAAACTATAAATCATCAGCAGAGTCCCGGGGGAAAGCTCTAGAAAGTGTGTAAGATATCTGTCTATCTCTCTCTCTCTCTCTCTCTCTATATATATATATATATATATATGTAGGGGTTCCGTTCATAATTTAGAAATACTGAAATCTCGAATTTTAGTATTTTGAAATTATAACACCGAAGCCTTGAAATCCTGAAACACCAGAAGCGCGAAATTCAAAATCCCGAAGTACAGAGATTTTCAGTTAACGCTTCTGGTGTTGCAGTGTGTGAACGGTTAGGTGTTAGTTCAGGTATGTATGTATGTATGTATGTATGTGTAAGTGTGCTGGTTAGGGGCTTTAGTGTATGTCAGTGTGTGGTGTGACTGTAATGTGTGTGTGCGAGGGACTGTGAAATGTGTGGGTGTGAGTTACTTTTGTGTGTCTGATTGTGTGATCTCGGAGTTAGTATATATAAGTACTGGGGTGTGGGTGGCGAAGCCCCCCACATGGGAGGTGCAGGGGGGCTTGCCCCCCTGCTTATATGTGGTCTAGGTTTGTCTGTGTGCTTGTGGGGTGAAGTTGTGTGTATGTTTGTGTGTGTGCTCTGTGTATAGTGTAGGTTTGTGATTTTAACTTTCACGATTATGGGTTTTCGGGATTTGAAATGTTCGACTATGTAATTTCCAAATACTGAAATTCGGGATTTCAGTGTTTCAAGATTTCATAGTGAACCCATATATAGATAGACAGATAGCTATAGATATATAGATATACAGAAATATAGATATGAAAATATAGATGTAGATATGTATATATAAATGTATAGATCAGGAGCATATTTTGTAATCATTGTTTGTTAGCATGATTCAAAACAATCTGAATTTCCATTTGATGCCATACTATTTGTAAAGGTTAATTGAGAATACATAAATTAGAACAGTGCATACATATCAGGTGACAGAACTACAGAAAACACTGATCAGTAACTGAAATGTTAGTACATATTGTCAGTGTGCACAGCACATGTAAACATGTCAAATACAAAGTACTTAAAAAAACTTTTGGAAGTAGCATGAATTATTTGGAATATATGGCAATCCATACAAATGTTACCAATCGCATTAAAAATGTCATTTTTACTTTTGAAATTTCAGCGAAGAAAGCCTTCATCATTCACATGGGAATTTGGGGAGACTTTCTAAAGACTGCCACTGATAAAGGCAAGGAAAAGGGTGAGTGATCAAAATTAAACAATCAATGTATTAAAGAAGTAAATAACAAAAGTCTACCTGCATCTACTTAACTTTTATCAGAAACAACCTTCAGACATGTTCAAAGTTAATATTTTATTCCTGTAGTTGAGATAATGAGGATGAACAGGAAATGACAAAAAAATACGAAATGAAAAAAAAAATCTTGCAAAGTTATCTAGTCTATATTCACCTTCTTTCAACAAAATCCTGCATTTAGAGGGTGACCCAGTAATGCGAGGTCATTGCTGCTTGACACTGCTTTTTTCTCTGGTGAGATTTTGTTGGGGTGCATTCCGTGTTTAGTTTACATGTCCTCCTTTGTGTACACATGGGATTTTGTTGGGGGCTCTAGTAGCCTTCCATTTCCCAGGGGCAAAAATGAGGATGCACAAAAAGTGCCCCAAAGTGTTTGTTTGTGTGTGCATGGGCATGTGTGTGTGTGTGTGTGTGTGTGTGTGTGTGTGTCTGTGTGTGCATGTGGGTGTGTGTGGGTGCACGTGTGTGTGTGTGCGGGCTTGTGTGGGTGTGTGTGGGTGCATGTGTGTGTGTGTGTGTGTGTGTGTGTGTGTGTGTGTGTGTGTGTGTGTGTGTGTGTGTGTGTGTGCGCGAGTGTGTGCACGAGTGTGTGTGTATGTGTTTGTGTTTGTGTGTGTCTGTGTGTGTCTGTGCATGTGTCTGTCTGTTTTTGTGTCTGTGTGTGTCTGTGTGTGTGTGTGTGTGTGTGTGTGTGTGTGTGTGTGTGTGTGTGTGTGTATGTATGTGTGTCTGTTTGTGTATGTTTATGTCTGTGTGTGTCTATGTGTATGTGTACATACACGTGCATGATTCCAGCAAAGGGCAAGCAGACTGTCCAGACTCATTTTTGCATTACACTCAGTGCTTGCTCCCCAAGATCCCTTTAGTGGAAAGAACAGCTACTGAAGATGAAACAAATGACTGAATATACTTAAGCAGGAAAAGAACTGTAAAGGCAGTTTTGAAGAACTTCAGCTGCTTTTGATAAATATAGCAATGGAGGAAGTGAGGTAAGCAAAGAATGCCTGACTCTAATATCATCATCATAAGGAATACGGAAATGAATGAGACAAGAATGACTCTAATATCATCATCATAAGGAATACGGAAATGATTGAGACAAGAATGACTCTAATATCATCATCATAAGGAATACGGAAATTAATGAGACAAGAATGACTCTAATATCATCATCATAAGGAATATGGAAATGAATGAGATAAGAATGATGCTAATATAATCATCATAAGGAATATGGAAATGAATGAGACAATAATGACTCTAATATCATCTTCATAAGGAATACGGAAATGGATGAGACAAGAATGACTCTAACATCATCATCATAATGAATACAGAAATGAATGAGATAAGAATTACTCTAATATCATCATCATAAGGAATATGGAAATGAATGAGACAAGAATGACGCTTATATCATCATCATAAGGAATACAGAAATGAATGAGGCAAGAATGACTCTAATATCATCATCATAAGGAATACGGAAATGAATGAGATAAGAATGACTCTAATATCATCATCATAAGGAATATGGAAATGAATGAGACAAGAATGACTCTAATATCATCATCATAAGGAATACGGAAATGAATGAGACAAGAATGACTCTAATATCATCATCATAAGGAATACGGAAAAGAATGAGACAAGAATGTAGTGCATGTCTGCATGCATAAAGTGACATCTAATTCTTTGGCAGATTGCATAACTAATCTGGGCTTTTCATTTTACATCTTACTTGCTGTAAAGTAAAAAAATTGGTGTTGATTTCCCTTCACCCAGACAGCAATTCACTGCTGAATGTTAAAGTCCAAGAAAGGTCCCGACAACTAAACACATTTTTGTTAAGAAATACAATTTTGACCGTATGTTGATAAGACTGACAACAACATGCTGCAATACTATTCATCTAGAATTCGAGGGATGCTGGCTTTGCACCCATCTATTACTGTCAGTTACGGTTCCCTTTTTGGGCAATATCCATTTGTTGCCTATTACCCAATACCTACATTTTTCCTTCTTATTGCTGAGAAATGAATGATGGGCACTGATCACTTTCATAACTGTGGGTTGGCAGTTTTATTATATTTACCTGTTCCACAATCAGAACTCCCCCAAAGATGATGGCATTGCAACCCTAACTGTTGGCATGGTGTAGTACTATATGGGCCTCAGACCACTGAATTCCCCAAATCTCCATCTGAAATGTTGAGTCAGCAATCGGTGCTCATTCCTTCCTTCTTGAGTAGACCTTCGAGCAACAAAGTGAATATCTGGTCCTTCGTTTCCGGGATAATCCAATAAGAGGCAAGCCTTGCTATAGTAGGCCAGTCATTCCTGCACATATTCCCACCCTATAGCTGTCGAATAACAATTAGAAAATGTCTTTATGATGTAATGTTCCTTCTACTCCGTGCTGAGGCATCCACATATCTAAGGTGCAGACCAGCATTTAGAGAAACCTCCAGTGAACTCTACTCTAGCATGCTTCTAAGGGTTCATCTGCTCAGAATATGAATCCAGGCTAGCCATACATAAGAGAACTGAATTATACTATCAAAGATTGTAGCTTTGTGTAACTGATGAACTTGTGAACTCAGAATGGTCTAACATAAACTATCCTTATGTGTTAGAAGGTAAAAATCTTTCCAAAAGCAAACCAGTATAAAGATCTAAGAATTATAGTTGCCAATGGGTTTTCTTTTAGTGGTCATACTCAGAATGAATATGATATATGTAGATATGCATAGATATGTATATACACATATATTTTAACAAATCAATGGGTTTGATTCACTTAGTTATGAATACAGTTTTTCACAAGCCACAGTGGTGTTAATACCTTTACATATTGCCCCTATATGACAATTTCCAGACTCTGGAACTATTTTTGTATGAACTGTATCCAGAATATAAATACATTTCTAGGGATCCAATGCCTGTTTACTTAGAAGTTAACTTCTTTGTAATCATTGCCATATTCTAAAAGGTTTCACAGGATGAATATGTGCTCATTATGTCAAAGACTACTGGCAAGGGATCTTATCCAGGCATCTGGGGCACTGCGTAGCAATGCAAAAAAATGCAAAAAAAAAAGTATTACACGCAGCATCAATCTAAATATCTTTGTATATAATCTAAACACTATAAATAAAGGTTTATTGATACAAACTGATGTAGCCCGTGTTGATTTAAAAAATGCTCCATATCAAAGCAGTCAAAGCATGGAAAAGACTTCCTCTTAAACAATTTAAACCCAGGTTAAATGTTTATATAGGAAAATGCAGGTTTGTTAAATTTGGGTCTAGGACATAGACTCTTACATGACACTTTCTAGCACTGTCAGTTTGTAACACTGGTCTTGGAAACTACTGAAATCCTCAACTTATCACTACAGGCTGAAATGTGAATATGCATAGAGTGTACATATCAGTTATTATAGCATCTGACAAAATTTACATCAAAACACTCCTTTCAATGTCTAAGCAATAGTTTTTATATCATGTAACACATTATATTCAGCTCTTTTCATAGCATAAGCAATGCCTATCAATTATGAATGACAATGCATTCAAAACAGATATACATAAAACCATGAAAAACACATGAAATTGCAGTCAGACATTAAATAACCACACTGGACAAACTAAATTTCATCTGACATTATGCCCTCTCTCTTTCTCTCTCTTTCTGTAAGTCTAGAAAGATGACCTCGCTGGAAGTAATTTTCTGCATCTTAGTTGGATTGCACTAAATAATAAAAAAATGTAGAAATGCCCATGTTATTCATCACCTTAAAGACAAAGCATTTCCTTAATCATTTTTCAGTCTGTGTATCTAGTTTTATACAAGCCGTGATGCTGAAAAGTAGTAGAAACAGTATATGTTGTTTGTGAATCCAGTCCTGAGTGTATACCCAAGGGTAGTACAACTCATTTATGCAGTTTAAAGAAACAAAACTAGCCCAATAAGAAAGTCAATACAACAAAATTTGCTGCATAGTGTTCTTTGAGTAACTGTTGTCGTGTTCAGTATAAGAGGATGCTAAATATCTGCACATAATGCTTCCTTAACGGCAGTGTAAATCCTTTCAGTCAAGTCAGAATAATTTTTACTCATTTCTGGCACAAAGCCTTTTTGAAATCCTGGAAATCATAATATGCCACATTGAAAAGAGAATGCAACCAAGAGGTTTAATACCAATGTATCTCATGGTTACAGGTGCACTGATACTGCATGTTTGCCAAACAGCAGCAACAGTTTTAAAAATGAATAGCATTTGTAACGTTATTATTACAATTAGGCACTGAGGCACAAACATATCATTAAACAGCATATGTGCAGCCATGAACAGCATGGAGTTGCAAATGGACTTTAAATGAAGTAAGGAGTAAATAATATAGAGTGCCCAGTGGGATATGGGAGTGGGAGAGTAGATCAAAAAAAGTATTACACATGATGCTTTGTTTCCAGCAAGACGTCCAAGATATGTGGCAAATGCAAATTTAATGAGCAATGGGAACACGTATTGGCAGTAGCAAGGAACTGAAAGGTAGCTTGCCATTGTAAACTGCTGTATGCATGCATTTTCATTCAGTTTTAAGAAATCAGGTCTGCCAAACAAAGCTGGCTGCTTTTAGTGGTGACCTGGAATCTATAGCTTTAAGTAATTTATTCCAACTCACAGCAGGCAAATGGAGATTATGGTACTCAAACCAAAGTATAAATTAAATCTGGTGCAAAGTACATTTATTTACATCATATTACTTCTGTTAATACAAAACTCTACTTTTTAGTGTGTTTTTATTTCAAATATTGCCACTACTCCACCAAAATAAACTGTATGAACTAGTGAATTAGTTTTTCCATCAATAACATTCTTCTTCTTCCCCTTTATCAATGACTTAATTTTCAATCTTCCCACCCACAAGATTACCATGTACACAGACGACATACTGTTCCTTGACACCAACAAAACCTCTAGCCTCCTATAAACTTACTTTTAAGTTATCTTCACTTCCCTTCTCTTGTTAATTGGGCAACTTCCAAAAAGTAATTATTAATGCCAACAAACCCAGTCTAATGTTATTTGGCACACCTAGAAACTGTTGATGCCCTTCGATATCTAGAAAGGGTAATGTAATCCCAGTTGTTACACAGCAGAAATATCTCTGGATACTGCTTGATCCTTCATTTTCATTTATACTGCACACAGATTGTATGACTGCAAAAGATTTATCCCAAATCAAACTCTACAAAATCACTCACCTCCTATGCTCAAATGCATATTATGCTACTGCATGAAATATACCTAGACTTAAACTGAAAAACGGCCTCTGTGTAATAACCCTGCACTCCAGCGCCAACACTTAAAAGCTGAGAACTGCAGAAAATAAAATATGTTCTTTTGTCTTGCAGGCTTGCAGTTTCCTATACATGGCTTGTCCTATCTCTTTTTGTTCTTCTTTCGGCTTTTCCCGGTTAGGGGTCGCCACAACAGAACTCTGGTCCGCTAATGACTGGCAGCAGATTTTTACAGTGCTGAGGTGCCAGCTCGATGCCCAACCTTCATCGAAAGCATGCCCATTCTACACATGTCTTTCGAACACCACTTGACCGTGGGGAGGACATGCAGACTCCACACATAAGGTGCTCCAGCTGCGAATCGAACGGGAGAACTTCTTGCTGTGAGGCGACAGCGCTACCGCTGCACCACCTATCTCTAATGAAAGGAAATGTCAGCTACCCTTTCTAAGCCTTCAAACTTCTACCTCCTTATCTTCTTACTATTACTTGTTAATACTAAACTATTATTACTATTAGATTATTAATAATAGTACGCTTTATTCTGAATAAATCCACTAGGCAACACCATATCATAAAATTATTCATTTTAAGAGTTATTTCAGGATATATTTTCTCTACTTTAAAGATTGTTTTTTTTTTTTCCATTCCGCCCATGTCCTAACTATGTTTGGTAACTCCAATAGTCTTCTTTGGGAAGAGAAGCCAGCTTAATAATTCAGTACCTCCACCTTTTCATTTTCCTTTCTGCTTACCAGTTTCCCATAATGCTAAAGCCTCACTCTCCTTCTATGACTTCTTTACAGATCATACCTCTCAGTTCTCCAGATTTTTGCAGAACATTCACATTTTTTAATATTTTTTATGTTTTTCATCAAACTTGTAGTATTCTGGCAAATCACTGAAGAATGAAGTTGCTAAATAATGACTTCATACTTCACACTCTTCAGAAATGCGTGCAGACATAGAGACAGTTATTCTATCAACTGTTTGTAAAACATCATTTAAAAATTTCCCTATTTTTGGGCCTTTGTCCCCCCATCATTTTTGGCTTTGTCGAGTCGTAACAGGTTGAGAGGTGTGTTAGTGATGTCTGTCATTTCTTTGCTTTAATATTTTACAGCTATAACACGCACATTTCTTATTACACTGTGAAAAGCACAGTGCATTTTTATTTATTGATTTATTTTTCATTTCTGATGTTATTCCACTCTGGGATTTACTGCCTTTGATATTATGCAGTTCTGCTGTTCTTCTGTTTTTCCACATCACCCATCTGTTTGTTTGCTAGGTTTATGACAAGACTTTCTATTTGTCAGGAATCACTGAAGTCAATTGACCTCATTTCTGATTGGCTGGACAACTGAGCTGAGTTTACTTAGAAAAACAGCATTTTCCTGTCACCTGTTCCCAAATAGCATCTCACTTCTAGATATCTTCTCTTCAAATCACAGTGGGCCAAGCCATATATTTTTTTTCAGATGAAACCTGGAATGAGGTTATAAAAATGCAAAATGACCGCAATAAATATATTATGAAACATATCAAGAAACAACTCAGAATACTTCCAAGACAAAACAGGCCTATGCCAACATGATACATTTAGTCTAAATTTTGGAGCGTGATGAACTGCAGTCTTGTTTTGATCATATATTTATTGGTTAGAGACCAAACTGAACACATTCATTTCTGAAACACTACTATATAAAAAATGCAAGGTTTTCTTTTGAGATGAGTAGAAAACAGTTTACTTATAATATGTTAAATACTAAATTCATTAGATGATTTAAAGAAAGGACTAAATGTTTTTTCAGAAAATTTAAGTAAGAAACCACCTTATGTGGGCTTTCTTACACATGCCTGAGGTGAAATTTTTCGAGTGTCAGTAGTTTTTACAAAACAAACAAACAAAAAAAAAGATTTTAAGTGTGCACTGCAAATGATTCATTTTTTCAAGGAAATTTCTCCCTTCTTCAACTGTGGAGTGGGTAAATAAGTTCAGGAGGTTGGGGGGCTTGCCTTCTGCAAAAAAATAAGAAAAAAATATTTTTTCACCCTTTTGGATTTTGGGGATTTTTTTTTTTTCATTTCTTTAGCATGTCCGTTTTCAGGAACTCTGCATTTTTTAGTAGAACCCCTTACTTGTGCAACGTCAAAGTAGACTGCTCTGGATGTAGCATATGTGGGGGGGCTATGCCACCACACCCCCCTACTTTAATATTCTCACTCCAAGGTCACACTATAGTGGGGAAAAGGGAATTTTCCCTTATCCGTATCGTAGTGCGACCAGCACAATGAGCATACTTATCCGAAAGTGCTTCGGTGAACAGCACTTTCAGTTATGTATGTTCGTTGATTTCTACTTTGGCAGAAGTGCCGCCGGGGATCAGTACGAATCCCATATATATATATATATATATATAGATATATATATATATATATATATATATACATATATATATATACATATATATATATATATATATATATATATACATATATATATATATATACATATATATATATACATGGGGTTCCTATTAAAGGATCGAAGACACATTCTTTCGAATAAGTCTTGATCAAACCTGAAAGCATGAAAAGGCAAAATAGTGAAACGGCATATAAGCAAATTCTTTCCCTGGGAAAGAAATTGCTTGGCCGCTTTCGTTACTTTGCCATTTTTGTGACTGTAGTGCGATCTCAGAGTTAGTATACTTAAGTAGGGGGATGTAGGGGCTTTATGTAGTGTTTACATTTTTTGTTTTTTTTTTTGTGGAACAGCAATTTTTTTCCCTTGGAAAAAAATCACTGTTCTAAGCATTCGAGATTGTAAGCTTTTGCTTACGTGGGTTTGATAAATCATCATTTGCTTTTTTAAGCGTTCTATGATTTAGCATAGACCCATATATAAGGATCCCCTTCAGATGGTCAAACTTTTAAAAGCTCGACTTTCATATGGCCGAGACCATATGATCAAACTTTTAAAAGCTCAAACGGTCTGAATGGGGATCTCCATAAAGCACAGAGCAGGAAGATTTCCCTTTACTGCAATGTAGTGCAATCTCAGAGTTGGTATATTTAAAAAGCAGGGTGTGTGGGGGGTGCTAGCACTGTTTAGTTTTTTTTTTTTTTTTCACATTTTCGAACATTCAAATATTCAATCACATGGTTTCGACCACATGAAAGTCGAGCATTTGGATGTTCGATTATGTGAAGTAGACCCATATATACATAAATATATATATATATATATTTATATCTATATATATATATATATATATATATATATATATATATACATATACATATGGGTCCCCTTCAGTTGTTTGACCTTTCAAATGCTCGAAACTCATATGGCCGACACCATATGTTCAAACGTTTGAAAGGCCAGCAACTGATAGCAGAGATCCAGCTACAGTATGGAACTGGGAGATTCCCCTTTCCTGCACTGTAGTGCGATCTCGGAGTGAGAAATATATATTTATGTATTTATTTATTTATTTATTTATTTATTTGATAAGGACAGCTACACTTCTTTCTTTTGGCACTGCACTCTTCTGCTGTGAATACTGAGACAACCATTTATGAAAACAGAAACACCATCCATTTGCTCTACTTACAAACCTCACCATCTAAATTTAGTTGCTAAATGCACTGATATGACACCTTTGCTTCATTTGAAGGGATACTGCCTAACAACTATTACAAGTTAAATACTTTGCTCTTTAAATAATGAGCTGCTGCAGCATTGAAACCACAACATAATTATTGCTTGGCTAAACAAGATTTCTATTCGTCTGGAATTTCTTTTCCCTCCCCAGCTGATAGTGTTTGATTAGTGGCTCTGGCACTGGCAGAACTGGGGTGGGGGCTTCCTGCAGGGCTCCTTGCTTGACATAATCCTAGTAGAAATGAGTGGCATTCGTCATGGACAACCCATTGTTTACTCCTCTTTTCAGTCTCTGAACTTATACAGTGGGATGGTAGGGCATTATAAAAATAGCGAAACCACCCCTGAAGCTGTTTAATGATGTCCTCTCCTGGCTGGTTCTCACATAGCAATGGTGAATAAGTGAATGAATTGGCTGACTGGCTGGGAAGGGCTGATAATCAGCAGCCGATGGGAGCAAAAAAGGAAAAAAAAATATATATATATATATATATATATATATATATATACATATATGGGAGAGTGAGACAACAGCCATAATTCACATGCAAAATATGAGAATTATGAGAAAACTGATTGCAATATCTCACTGCATAACTGTAGTGAATTTTGATGAGGAGGTATAGATGAAGTGCAACACTTGTGACACCCCCTGTGGGATATTCAGGAACAGGATGGGTCAGACACCTCAAGATATCTCTTGATCTTTCAAGGTCATCAAAGTTAAGAGCTGTAACTTAAACAAGACGGGCTAATGAATGGAAGAGATGGCCATACCACTCAGGAAATCTACAACGGAGACCTACATATGCAAATGTAAAGAAGAGAAGAGCAGGATGTCTGATACAGACCTGTACGTGCGCTAAGGAGAGATGATTAGGATAGCAGAAGGCAGCACTACATTACAAACAGCTAGATATACAGCTGTAATGGGCGGGGCAAACAATTCACATTAAATAAGTAAGGCAAAGAAAATGGCGCAGGAGATAGACATAAGCATATGAGACTGAGAAATAACACTTAACGGAAACAATAATAAAATAGACATGGATCTAAAATTTGCAGGGTTTAAAGGAAAAGCTCCTTAGTGAAGAAACAAGGAAAAAAAGAACAAAGGATATGCAGTTATTTTGAAAAATGATTACTGAGATTTTGAAAAGAACGGTTATTATGATAAGTCATAGGGTCCCCTGAAGAGACACTTTTGTATGTATTGGGTTAACAAATGAATAAATATGAAACACCATGCAGATAGGCAAAGAATACTGCAAAATCAGAATGAGAAATATCATATTTAAATGTAGATACCACTACCAACGTTCTCATACAAATGCTGAATATGAGTAATGTGTCAATATAAGTCTGACGAATGTCTGCAGTCCTGGTGTTTCCTTAGATTTGCATGAGATTTTGCAGATCTTCCTAAAGTAAACAGTCATATTTTCCTCTCATGTAGTAAAGCCCCAACCTTCATCTGCAGTCCACACTTATTATGCAGATTGTCTCTTCCTAAACCAGCAGAACACATTTTTTTTTCAGATTCCTAGCTCATTAAAGGAGGCTAATGCATTCTGAAAAGCTAATTTTGCAATTAACAAGCTTATCATTGCTTGCCATAAATGAGTAGGGCAAATACAGAATAATTCCGTTACAGTATTTACTTAGTGTAGTGTGGCAATGTTTGCTTAGAAAATTAAATGGCAAAGCTTTGCAACAAATTTAGTGAGTATCAACGTGCTGTGAAGCAAATAGTAACTCATGTTTGATTTTCTGGTTGCATATTTAATTGACATATTTATTTTTTATTTTTACTGATGTAATTAATTGTACTTTGCACAACAAAACAGACATGGCTGAGGGAGACAGATTCTAGTTATATCAAATAAGATTCATAATTTCTAAGAGAGCAACACCTTCGAGATTCATTGATTTTTGGTTATATAATTTTTGCTAGTATCCAATAAAGTTATGGATGCTCTAGTAAAGTGCTTTTGGATGTGACTGAGAAGTGAATCAAAATGATGCATGAATAACACAGAAAATAATTATTTCATCCAGCTGCAAGCTATATAAGGGATCAAATAATGCTAATCTTGTGAAAGAAGAATGTAGGTGCTTAGCAGAGTGTACTTTGTCAGAATAGGTATATGTGTAGTATCAACTTTAACTGTCCAGCACAGTGATGTGAGACAATTTCAAAAATACAGCAGAGCTCACACGAGTTAGGTAAGCAATGCAAAACATGACAGAAAGCACTGGTGTCATAATGAATCATGCAAATGACACAAATTGCCAGCAAAGATTGTGTCTTGTTGTAAAGTGGCAATGTTTATTCTGTAACTTCTGAGATCATATGACGGGTATGAGTTGTTTATCCTTCCTGGAACTTACCAGAGTGACACATACATAACAACACTGCGAAAGAATGGACATGGTACACTGGTTTTGCCACTTTCAGTCATAGTAACCCAAAACAGGAATGTAATTTCATATTCAAAAATCCATCTTTGATGCAAAATCAGACATGAAATTTTCTAAGGATAATAATATTAACAGCCATAACAGTAATACCAAAAGCTTTCAGCAATACTGCTTGCATTTGAAAAATATAATTAACAAGAATCGTTTATAATTTATGGCAATGTTATACAAAGTTGCTTCATTTTAACATGGAGTAAAAACTGTCAATCATTAGTTTGGTTGTTGCAACCTCTACTTACAAGTTATAGACCACCTAACTTTGAATAAGTTACTTTGATTTCTAGGCCGCTGTTGTTTCATGCCCCCCCCCCCCCTTTTCATTTTTGTCTTTGCCTAACACTGTAACATGTAGTAAGTAAGTATATAAATGCAACCATTTAGCACCTGGTTATTGACATAAAAAACAAATGGTCATTATACTTGGTTAATCATAGTAGGGCCACTAAGATACAAACATTCCTTTTCACTAGTGACTTGGGGTCACTGGGATGGTGTCATAATAACCCTTGTCTTGAGAATTACTACTGCCTACTCAATAAAGATGCCACGGACATCAGATTAGCACAGCACATGTGGAAACGTGTCCTCACAGTAACTGACATAAGGTAGTCTGCACATAATTAACATTACTTTTAACCTACACCTTTTGCGAATAAGAAGCTCCCATCAGATTAACATTCTAGACTAAGAAGAGAACAGTTTCTCATCCTTACCAATCCATCCCTCACCCACATCCTACATAAGTCAGTGAGAAAAACACCCCCCACTGTCCTTGAGCAATTTGGAACAATTGCTCTTGCATTTTATTATGATTACATGTCCTCCACTTTGCAATTAAATATATCCAGTTTAAATAAAATCAGTGCATAATTAAATTAGGTATCGCCAGCAAATATTATTCCTTTTAAACTATCACCTTCATTACCCTCATTTTTTCACAGAAGTACAATTATAATGATTTATTCCACACAAAATGTCTATAATATGGAATCATTTATCTAAGTATTATTTTCACTGCCTCAGCTTCCCTTGACACATCTACAGTCTTCCATTTTTTAAACATAATTTTACTACTGAATTTTGTCTTTGACTATAACCTTTAGATTACTCTTCAGATTTCATCTGGACCTGTATAAATCACCAGAATCCTGGAATTTCTTTCTAAAAAGGGGGTAGTAATACTGCTTGTAATACTGCTTATTGCGTATTCCTTTGTTGAATCATATGAACTGATGTTGTAAAATCACTCTCCCCAGTGCTGTATCTGAGGTTGTACAGATAAAGAACAGAGGTTTTGTTTCCATTTCCTCCGTTTTTCGGTAACCTTACAAGTAGCATATATAAATATCAGTGGTGTAGAGGCAGATCTTGAACATTATGGATGCAGAAGGTACAGCCACCCCCACTCCCCATAAAATAGATATTTTATAGTGTTTTGCTTTCTTTTGAAATGCAGTAAGTTGGACTTAAAGGTTTGCTTTTTATAGATATTCTGTTTGTATCTCTCCTAAGGGAAGCATAAAGTTTCCTGATCTGCGGCCAGAAATAAAACGAATCAACTTCAAAATGAAAATAATTTCCCTGAAATACTCCTTCTTCAAGGAGAAGCAGTGCCCATCATGTGGGGAGCAGTGTCACCCATACCTTCAGTTAGTCCTTTACCACACTGTTATGTAATTAATATACCCAGCTCAGAGGCTGCTTTAACTCTGATAAGTGCCTATTTGCAGTGAACTCATACTTAAAAAGTGGGTGTGTTAAAAAAGCTCTTTCAGCAATGTTCACATTCACAGTCCGAGAAAAGCTTTTCGGTTCATTTTATTCCACACAACTTATGTACAACCACTATATTCATCAGGTAATAGCCAAGTTTCTCTTTATCAGTTTATTCATTGCTCTTTTTATTTACTGCTTTTGTATTATTACTTTCAGGAAAACACTGTACATGTTTGTTTGTTTGTTTTTTTTCTTGTTTTATTCGGGGGGGCAGAGACAAAGCCTCCAATGCCTATCTTGCACATCACGATATAATTAAATTTGAGTTGCTGAGCCTTGTCATAAAGGGGCAGAAATGGCTCTCTGCAAGGTGTCTATTTTTGTGCCAAACCTTCCAAAACTTGAATTCAGTAACGAAGTTCAGGTACTGAACCGGTGATAAGAGCAGGAGTGGGAGACTCACTATATTACAAACGAATGAAATGACTACTTGTATCCATAGCATCAAACCAAAAAGCTAGTAAAGGACAAATGTTATTTTAAGCATTTCTGTTTTGTTTTGTAGACCTAAATGCCAATAAAGGGGACTATCTTGGCTGCAGCAAGGAAAATAGAATACAAAATGTCTGCACTGAAGAGAAATTCTGTGTCTCACAAGTCACACTCATTTGGCATCTCTTTCCTAGCACACCCATTTGCTCTGTGAGGTGTTTATACTTTTGTCCTGTCATTATATACTGTAAACGTCTGCATACATTCTAGTAACTGGACACCCCTCTCCTGAGTACACAATTTTTGGAAAGAGAAATCCAACTTGTACTGTGACAGAAAGATAAAAAAGCAAACTTGAGCTTAGACGTGTGTCCAGAATGAGTTAAAAGGTGAAGAAAATTTATGAAAATAATGCAGTTTTTTAAATCTATACAGCCCAGGTGCTAACAAAGGTGCCAATAAAGAAATACACAATTAAATGATATGCTATGTTTAAAATCTTGATGAGTAACTGTGAAATGGGATTGTTAAAGGTGCAGTATCATTACAAATAAATTAGTTTTGAAATGTTGTTTTTGATATTAAGCATTATTCTTCTGACCAGAAATTTTAGCTAATAATAGTACTCAGTAAACAAGCTCAGAAGTAAGCAAAGCAGGTTAATATTGTCACTATTTATTGCCTTTCAGTCACCTTTTTCCCTCCTCTTGCATTACCATTAAGGCCATCCCAAAATGCCCTACTGATCCAGTCATTTCAGATTCTTCCTGTTTACGTCACCACCCCACATCATACTCTATAGCAATCCAGGTCTGGATGGGAGTGGAGTTCTAGATATCAGGGTAGCCATCATTCCTGAAGGACTTGGATATTTTCTTTTTATACCTACAGCCCTCACCTATCGGCTGGGAGCACACGAAATTGCCATAAATACTAAGACCAATACTGGTCCACCCTTCCACACAGCTGTGCTGGTCAGCTATGGTGTGATACTCTCCAAATGGACTCATGCTCATTAGTAAGCTTGGTATAACTGGAACAAAGCTTAGCTGGAGCTCTTGTGATAAGAACAAACCAAAACTATGCATTCTGTACTGCAGAAGTCATTTTCTTCTTTAATATCCAGCAATGAAAAAACATGTGTATTGCTTCTTCTTATTACTCACCTGAGTCATGCAGGTGTTCTTCTCTGCACTCAGCTTTTGGAATGTGACAGTCATCACATTTAATAATAGTCTGCCCTTCACAGAGAGCACTTTGAGCAAAACAAACAGTCCCACTGCTCAGCACTCAGCAGGAAGCCATGCTTGTGTTCACAGGAATTAATTTAGACACACACATGAACTTATCAGGTCGGGATAGAATTATTTGGTCACTGAGAACCCTTTGAGCCATTCTAAGACTTCAGAATAAAAGAAAGAAATCAGAAATCATGAACCAGAAAGTGAGTTCTGTGATAAACTATGCTACTGACCACTAATAGGACATCATTACGTGGAAGAGAGACAGACAATTCAAACCAGTCAAATGTGTGAAGGAAAATAATTGATAGTGGCAACAACTTTACTGGTAATAGAATGTGATAATTTTATAGACAATTCAGCAGATCAGCATCTGTGGGGTCTGACTAGCTGATCAAGGAGAAAATTTTGAGCTTTGATGACCTTAGAGTTATTTAAGAAAGAGTGAAAGTGAATGGGGTCTTCTGCTGAGTGGGAGTTGTGCAGAGTAACATTCACCTTAGAAAATACATTTTTTTTTCCTCAAATTTTTTTATTTTTCAAATACATTTGAATGAATTCCATAGTATTGATACATAACATCTTAAATAACTATGTACACTATTTACATTAGCCTGACACTTTAACAGATCTTAATGTATACAGTTACTTTATGAGTATGTCCAATCCATTATGAGAATGTCTGATCAATTATTGTATAGTGTCAATCAACAATAAGACTTTTCCCCAAGGGTTGCAGATAAATGGCTTTGGATAAATTCTTACTTCTTTAATTTTAATTTCCAATAATGCTGTGGTCTTCAGTAGGCTGTAGAAGTCTTCCAAAGCTGATATTGTGTTTGTATTCCATCTTCTTGTTATACACTTCCTTGAAATGCATATATAGTCCATACTAGATACATGTTTGACCTATTCAAATGAGGACCTCCGTTCACATTTAATAATACCAGAGCTTTAGTTAAATAAAATGATTCATTAAATAAAGTTTGTAGAAAGTTATTAATTATTCTTTCTTTCTTCTTCTTTTGGCTTTTCCCAGTTAGGGGTCACCACAGTAGATCACCTTTACGCTCATGATTGGCAGTGGAGTTTTACGGTGCCAAGTTGCCAGCCTGGTGCCTAACCTTCCACAGAAGGCACACACTCACACCTAGGGCCAATTTAGAGTGTCCAGTCCACCTACAGCATGTCTTTGGGATGTGGGAGGAAACCGGAGCACCCGGAGGAAACCCACGTGACCACAGGGAGGACATGCAGACTCTGCACAGAAGGCACCCCAGCCAAGGATCGAACCAGAGAACCTCTTGCTGTGAGGTGGCAATGCTAACTGCAGCACCACCGTGGCCGCCCCTTATAGAAAGTTATTAATACCATTACAAAATGGCTTAATTTTAACACAATCAAAGAAAATGTGGTCCCAATCTGCATTGTGTTCTTGCTCACATCTCCAACATATTCCATTTTTGGAAGAACTAATTTTACTAATTCTATCTGGGATTAAGAATGCTCTGTGCAAGCATTTCCAATTAAAAACTTTCCAGTATTGTGTAAAGGAGGTATATTTCCAATATGAGGTTTTGGGTGTTGTTTTATAGTTTATCAATATTTTGTAAAATTTTGAAATACTGTTTCCCATGTCAAAGTCATATATGATTTCATATATGTATTTCATAAATTTAGGTATTTCTTTAAATGAAGAATTGTTAAGAAAATACATTTTCTTAAAGCTTCATTTAGTTGAATAGCCCCAGGTGAACAAGCATCAGTTTAGGAGGTGCAAATAGAGTTTGCAATATTCAATAACTACTAGCCTAGGCATTGGTCATTTGGCCCAGAATTCAATTTGCTGACATAGTTATAGTATTTGGGATATCTGCTATTTGGCTGCATGGGAATTTTATGATTAAGTGTATGAGCTGTGCAGTGATGATAAATGCTTATGTTATTTTTACATTCAAATAGGGTACTATGTATATATGGACAAAATCCCTTTTGGAGGAGCAGAGCAAACTTTCTGGGATAAATCATCCTTTGCATTATTTACGTACAGTTTATTATTGTAGACTAATGTGGAATGTACTGGACTAGATGAAATCCTGACTATTTGTGAAAGCTATTGCTTGTATGTATGTAAATATAGACAGATAGATAGATGTGTGTGTGTGTGTGTGTGTGTGTGTGTGTGTGTGTGTGTGTGTGTGTGTGTGTGTGTGTGTGTGTGTGTGTGTGATGTCATACATAACAAGTAAACCTTTACAGATTAGCACTTCACCCATTCCCTGCTTCTGTCATAAACAAGACATTTCTCTGAAGTGACTCTCTGGTCCAGAGATCTGTCAGCTGAGACAAAGACACCTTAATTTTATTGCTCAGAAACCAAGGCAAGAGCTCAAAGAGCAGAGAAAGAGTACATGGTCAATTTAATGGCCATATTAAAAGATAATTATATGACATTGTCTGGAATTTCCATGGAAATCTCCTTTCCCTTCTACCTGCACTCATCATTCTGTGTCCTTAGGCTCTGTTAAAGCTGGCAATGCTGAAGTTTTTGAACTGGTTTCACATCAAGGCTGTGAAAACAGAATGTTCCATTAGTTTGAGATTCTGATATTGTCATACAAGACCATTGCTAGCTTCTGATGTAGGCTTACATTTGTCTTATACTACACATCTGTGCTGAGTGGATGTCCTTTATTATCTCTTTTTAAATACTGTCAGCTATGGAGGACACCCATTCCAGTTAATAACTATGCCTACCACTGTCTTTCTGTTTCTGTAGCACTATCTATCTACTTTGATTTTCGTTTTTGAATCTAGAAGATGGCAGATGTTTCTATCATGCCTCTCAGCAGTCCAGATTTTCACAGAATGCCCCAGATATTTGCTTTATACCTTTGGTCTGTTTCTGACAAAATATGTTTTTCTGGCAAATCATTTAGTATTCAAGTTATTAAATAATGATATACATTTGAGTTTCACACTTCAAATCCTTTGAGAAATGCACAATAAAGCAAATCCTGTTATTCTAGCAACTTTCTAAGTATAAAACAACAATATCTAGAATCTGGTCCTAATTTTGGGCCATTGACACCCCCCATAAATTTTAGCTTTGTCTAGATTTATTGTGCTTATTCGTAGAGAGGTATGGTTTTTACCTTTTAACTTCTCCAAGTCGCAGTCGCTTGGATATCTAATACAATGATGGGAATGGACCATATTCCTAAGTCAAAGTATGATTAAAGTTCATGAAATTAGTATTGTTTCAATCTTTGATGTTAGCCAGAAGTGTTCTTTGCAGCACCTGCAATGTGCCCAGTAATGACTCCTTCTGCAATTCGTATGGAGTTACATGTATCAGTAACATATCTAAGTACGACTGTAAATTCTTTTTTATAAGACCCATTGTGCCTTCTACTATTGGAACTATCCAGATATCCTCTTCCACACTGCCCTTGTTTCTGCCTGCAAATCCTGGTATTTTATGACTTTGTGTCTCTGTATGCAAGACACTATAGTCACAGGGTTTAGCAATTTCAATGATCATTTCTACTTTTGTCTTCTTTTCATGGACTACTATATCTGGTTTTCTTGCATCAGTTTTTGAACTGTTGATAATGGGTGATCCAATGTAATATAAACTTCATCATTTTCTGTGATGCTTTGTGGCTCATGTTGCCAGTGTTTTTCAGCTACTTCAGTATTATAATGTTTGCACAATCCCCAATGCAATAGTCTTGCCACATCATTATGCCTTTCAGTATACAGTCCTTCTGCCATTAGTATATCACAACCAGCAGCAAGATGTGTGACTGTTTATAATTCTCTTTTACAAAACCTACATTTGTCTGTTTCTCCCACATGTTCAATGGACTTTGTAAACCGAAGTGTACGTAGTACACTATCTTGGGACACCAATGTTAACCTTTCACCCTTTAGTTTAAATTCACCACTCCTTAACCAGTACTGCATTCAATCCTGACCAACATGAGGTTGTTAAGAGTTTTTTATACTTGCAACTATATTTATGCATTTTCCACATTTCTTGCCTTCTTGTCTGATCCTTCACCTTATATTATTTCTTCTTTTTTTTTTGGCACATTCAGTTGCTGGCTGAGTTCTGTCTACTTCTGGTTTGATTTCCATTCCCACTTGATGCCAATATGATTCTGGTAAACTAAGCAGGGAAGTCATCTTAGACTTATTCTCTTCGGGTTTAAAAACTTTCACTACATTTGGGTCTTGTAAGGTCAGCAGATATGTATGCAGCCCTACAATTGCAGACCTATACAGGTAATCAGTTTCAAGAAGGCGCATACCTCCTTCAGAATGGGGAAAATATAGTCTTGGTATGGACTGATTTTTATACATCATTTGAAGCATCCTTCTTGTTTTCCTGTCCAACCATTCAACACCTTTTGGGGCCAGTCAATCACTCTAAAACTGTACGTTAGAACAGGAAGATCAAATTGGTTTATAGCTTGGACTTTGTTCCAAGATGTCATGCTGTTTTCAGTATTTATTTAATTCTTATAAAATATTAATTACTAAGTTTTATTTGCATTTGTTCCTGTTTTATTGTTAATCCTTCATCCTTCATCAATTTCCAAATATTTGTACACTCCCTCTTGCTCAAGTTCTTTTACATCACATTCCTGTCCCAAACTGATGTTTTCTTGTTGCTGCAGATTTCCTGCTTTAAAGGCTGCTTTTAACCATCTATCAAGACCAAATGACATTCTTGTATCATCTGAAAATGTTTTGACCACTTGCAATTGTGCTTTCGTTTCCTCATCTGATGAGCTATACAGTTTTAAATTGTCCACAAAAAGAAGATTAAAAAGTCTTTACAATTTGTTGTTTTCTGGAAGCCAAATTGTAGCCATGATCTAATGTGTTAAGTAGACAGCTTAATGGCATAAGGTTAAGACAAAAGAGCAGCGGTGACAAAGTCACCCTGGAATATCTCCCTTTGAATTTTTATCCCTGGAATAATAATTGGTCCTTTATCATGGTTTAACTGCATATCATGGTTTAACTGCAAAGTGGTTTGCCACTGTTTCATGATTGCTGTAATGTAATAGATCAGAGTAGATGTATCGTGTACATTTTAAGAACTCTTTTATCCAAAAATGTGGGATACTGCCACATGCTTTTTTGTAGCCTATAGTACAGTTTTGTACCTACCATAAATGTAGATGTTCGAGGATTCCCTTGCTGCAGTCCTGACAATTGGGGTATAGTCCTTTCTTGCCCCAGATGTCAGAAGACCCAAAAAGACAAGTCCCAAAAACAACCTGCACCAAAAAACATGTACAATATATACAGTAATACATACACAAAATATAAGCATGTAACCTCACCTACACAACCACCCTGAAACACAGAGGGGAAGGAAACATCTACATTTATGGTAGGTACAAAACTGTACTATGTTCTTCGTCTTCCCTTGCTGCAGTCCTGACAATTGGGTAGAATCCCAAAGCAGAGGTAAGGGAGGCTGGCAAATTATAAAGTAGCAGGAGCTGACAACATGCCTTGTAAAACAGCTGTGGCAAAACCAGCTCTAGTCTTAGAGTATATAGGCAGGTGATAATGCCTAGAGAAAGTATGCACTGAACTCCAAGTAGCTGCCTCCAGAATATCCTTAGTTGCCACCCCTTAGAAATGCTGTTGAAGTGGCAGTAGCCCTAGTGGAATGAGGCCTAATCCCAGCTGGAACCTCTTTGCCATGATGGGAATAACAAAATGCAATGCAAAAGCCAATCCACCTAGAAATAGTTTGTTTTGACACAGGCTTGCCCTGTGAACTTAAAGCAAAAGAAACAAGTAACTGCTGAGACTGCCTAAAATCTTTAGTCCTGCTCAAATAATAACGCAATTGCCTGTGTACATCTAAAGTGTGCAAAATCTTTTCCCCTTTATTTTGAGGATCTGCAAAAAACGAGGCAAATGAATAGTTTGGTTTAAAGCCACACTAGAAACCACCTTAGGCATAAAGGAAGGATTATGATACCCTGTCCTTATGGAAAATCAAAAGGCTCTACTGCCATAAGGGCCTGCAACTCAGACACCCTTCTTGCAGAAGTAATAGCCAACAGAAAAGCAGTCTTCCATGACAAATATTTCAATTCAGCAGTAGCTGCAGGCTCAAAAGGTTGTAGAGTAAGTTTTTCCAACACAAAATTGAGATCCCAAGCAGGAGTAGGAGCGTCTTATATTCTTTGCCCTCTAAGAAACTGCTTGAACAAAGGATGCGAAAACAAAGGTGGGTCACAATCATAGTGAGCTGAAATTGCTGCAGCATGAATCTTTATGGAAGAGAAAGACAAACCTTTGTCCAATAATTCAGTAAGATATTGAAGAGCCACACTCAAATTAGGCTCTGAAATCTCCAAATTCTTGCTGTACCTCAAAACAAAAATCTCTTCCATTTTCTAGTACTAGGCCTTCTAGCTTCCATAATCACATTTAAAACTTGTTGAGGAAGCTGAGACCTACCATGCTTCAACACAGAATATGCCAAGCTGTGAGATGAAGAGATGGAAGCTTGACATTGAGCAGATGACCGTCCTTCTGAGATAACAGATGAGGAATCAGAGGTAAAGGCCATGGAGGCTTCTTTACAAGACTCCTTAGAAGTGGGTACCAGTGTTGCCGAGGCCAATCTGGAGCTATCAAAATCATCCTTGGCCTGTCCTGTCTGACCTTTAGTAATACCTTTGGAAGAAGAGGTAGAGGTGGAAAGGCATAGACATGAAGGTTTTTCCAACTGAAAGACAGAGCATCCACTTTCCAAGCTGTGTGATGAAACCCCTTTGTGCAATACTTTGGCAGCTGGTGGTTTAGTGGAGAAGCGAACAGATCTATGTCTGGAGTTCCCCATGACACTGTCAATTTCTGAAATACATGAAGATCCAGTTTCCACGGGATCCATGATTTGTCTGCTTAATACATCTGCTAGGAGTTCTGTGCTCCTGGCAGAAACCTTACCTGAAGAGTCAGTTGCAGGCTTAACCATAGAATCATTGCTTGCCTGCATAGAGGATAAGAATGTGTTCCCCTTGATTGTTGATGTACCACATGACAGTTGTGTTGTCTGTCAGAATCAACACCTGCCCTGGAAGAAGTAACTCCTTGAACGCCATCAATGCAAACTGACTGCTAACATCTCCTTCATGTTGATATGTAGATGCTGTAGTCTGGCAGGCCACTTGTCTTGTATCCATTTTCCATTTAGATGAGCTCCCTCACAGAGAGTCCCTTGTTTAGTGACATTTTCTGAGCCACCACAAGAATTCCTTTTGAAGGCAAGGTATTATTTGAATGACAGTGTCCAAATCTTGGCAGTGCTGTGTCCATACATTTTTGAGATACCATTGCAGCTTCCTCATATGCAGTTTGGCATTGGGAAGCACCAGAATACAAGATGCCATGAACCCTAATGCTTGAAGGACTGTCCTTGCAGTCAGCACGGACTGATGAGATAGTTGATGGAAGTAAAGTGACAGACTCTTTTGTTTGTCCAAGGCCATCTGGGCAGCTGTATTCAGTCTCACACCCAGAAAGCACATGTCTTGAGAGGGTACTAGACTGGACTTTATTTCGTTCACAGAATACCCTAGGCATCTTAGCACTGCTATGACATATTCCAGATGCTGTAGAAGGTGTTCTTTTCTTGAGCCAGAATCAGGCAGTCGTCCAAGTAAGGATAAATTTGAATGCCTTGAAGCCTGAAGTAAGCTATCACTGGAGCCAGAACCTTTGTGAATACAGATAAGCCAAAGGGCAATGCAGAGAACTGATAATGAAAATCTCCAGTTAGCCTTATGGGCACATGAAGGTAAGCTTCCTTGAGATCCAAAGTTACCATCCAGTGATCCTTGCCCAGCAGAGGTAACAGTTGCTGTAACGTCAACATCTTGAACTTGGGAATGTCCAGATAAGTGTTGAGGATAGATAAATCCAAAATTGGTCTCCACGTGTTCCCCTTCTTTGGTACTAGGAACAGGCGAGAATAAAACCTTTCTGACACAGGGACTGGCTGAATAGCCCCTATCTGGAGTAACTGAGAAACTTGCTTGAGAGCCTCTTTTCTTTGTGGAGGAGGAACATCTGGCATGCCTTTGAAAGGGGCATTGTGTGGAAATAAAATCTGTACCCGTGATGAATGATATCCAGCACCCATCTGTCTTGAGTGATTAAATCCCAATTTTCTTTGAAAAGAGACAATCTTCCAGTCCACTGGCAGCTGAAAAGGCAGGTCATTGGGTCTGCCCTCACCAGAAGTCTGAGCAGGTGAACTGTCTGATCTAGGCCCCTACCACGCCTAGATCTACCCCTAGACTGGGAACCATAAGCAGGATATGTCCACCCCTTAGCAGGCCAATTTCTACTAAACGAGGTTGCACCTGCAAAAATCTTTAACAGTCTGCATAGACTTAGCTTTGTCCTCCATTTTCTTTAAAACTGCTTCCACAGGCGGTCCAAACAACACATCAGACTGTAAAGGAGCATCCAAAATCCTGGTCTTAACATGCTCAGCTAAATTCTGATCCTTCAACCATGCATGTCTGCGAAGAACAGAACTAGTAGCAGCCACCCTCGAGGAGGCCTGAACAGCATCAAAACCACACTGCAAAGAATGCTTACCCACTTGTTCAGACACATGAACCAAATCCAGCAATTCTTTACACTCAATACCTTCCGCCAAAGCATCCACCTTAGATTTCAATTGTGAAAGGAGATAATTCTGATATTTCAGCATATGAAATTGACAATTCAACGCCCTCATGGCTAGAGTGGAAGAAGTATATACTTTCTTACCCCACTATCTCAAGCCCTTGGCCCTTTATCAGAGGGTACAGGATTTTTAACAACAGAAGCTTTAACACCTTTAGGCCCCTGAGAAACAGTTTCTGGGTCCGCCTTGGGACTCTTAAAGAAATACTTATGAGCATAATACCTATCAGGCTTAACAGGAGCAGGAGCCAAGGAATCAGGCTTCAGAGAAGCCTCTGCAAAAACACCCTCCACCACATTCACCACAGGAGGAATATTTCTGGAGTCAGAGTAATCTTGGCCTTCCCATTTAAAGTGCTCCCTCATGGAGTGAAGAGTCTCTGAAAATGAAAAATCCTCAGGCGGAGGAAGGAGTGGAATCATCCACATCAGAATCAGAATAAGCAGGAAACTCTTGCAAGTCTTCCACAGAAGACTCTGAAGCCTGTGAACACTGTTCAAAACTATCAAACTCCTGTTCCACCCTAGGCCTCTTATCAGGTGGGGCATAGAACCTCTAATCAGAGTAATCAAATCTTCAGCCATTTTAAGCATATGACAGAAGCTGAACTAGCTCTGGAAACAGAAGGAGAGGCCCTAACTACCTGGGAAGAGAGGGAAGAACAGTTACCTGAGAAGCCCCCTCAGCCTGCCCTACTCCTGAGAGGGCACACATCCTGTAACAGTAAAGTATGCCTGAGACTCCGGTTCCTCACCCTAGACTTCACTGTTTTGTCCTTGCGCAACACTAACCTAGCACAATCAAGCCCTCTCTAAATAGTGCGCTTATTAAATCTACACATGTATGATAATAAATACAGTTATTCACTTTTTCTGACATCCAACATCCATGCTGTACTTAAATTCTTCCCCTTTTTATAGTTCTCCATTATGATTTTATTTAACAACAAATGATTCTTTGTTCCATATGACTTTCCTTTATTAAGCTTATTATTAAGCTTAACCTGTGGTTGTAGCGTACATACTAATCTTGTTTGCCTATTTCCATACTCCCCCTTCCATCTCCCTTATCTGTAAACTTCTAACCATAAATTTTTCCTCACTAATTCCTCCACCTCTAATGCAAAAGAATAACTTGTTCCTGGTGTACAGGACCTAAGGACACTCTCCTCCTTTTCACAATCTTTGATAATGCTTCCTTATCCAATTAAACACCTTCACTAAACTACCCCAGACTATTTCCTCTAACTCATAACAGCTTTGGTTACCTGGATTTGCTGATAGTTTCTCTTCTGAGCGATCAGCCTCTTATGGCTCTGCCCACTTTGTTTACACTCGCTACACTCTCCTGCCCTTCCCCCAATCCCACACACCCCTAATCAATTACATTTATAATTATAACTTCCCCCCATCAACATTAACCAATAAGCCCTCAGCTATTTAATCCCAGCCAATAACTTCTCCACCATTTAACTCCAACTATCTACACCTATTACTTTTTCATAATTTTCTCACATCTTTCACTCTCTCTACCTTATATCTTCTTTTAGCACCTCTAGAACACAATTACTATGTTTTTCCCCTCACACTATATCATTTTCATAATATTCCTAGGCATATTAATACAATCCGCCTTCCTCAGATACAGTCTAACTCTTGTACCTGTGAAAACATCTACCCAGGCCTTACCCCTAGATACCCATACAGACATGTTATCTAACATTATAGCCACATAATTGAATATAACAATATTCACCTCACTAAAATTCAATTAATTCCCACCACTAACAAAAACAATCATATACCTTACATAGTCTCCAAGCTTGCCAACAAAGCTAGCCTTACTTTACACCTTATAAACCACCTCTTTAAATTTTCCCATTGTGGGGCTATTCACCCTAATCCTGGACATACGCTGTCACCTAACTCCCATCAACCAACCTCCACTAGAATTTGTTACTAATAACACTAAATATAAAAAGCATCTGCAATAAAATTATGAATTTCACTCATGGCTTGTGCATTACTCCCCTGATATAGTAGCAGTAACCTGGTTAAAACCACATACTCTAGATACTGAAATAGTTCCTTCAGGATAGAATATTTTAAGAAATGACAAAACCTTTCCAAACCTATCCCATCTTTTGGTAATGCAGAAATTCTCTTTGCATTCCTACAAATAAATAATTCTAAACAAATATGCATTGGAGTAGCCTACATATCCTTGGTCATAACATCCCAACACTAGAGGATTTTCTTTCCTTGACATCCAGCAATTTTACCAATGAAACTCTTATTATTACGGGTGACATTAATATCACCTGGCAAAATCTAATCACTGACATCCCAATAAATAGCATAAACCTACAAGGTTTTGCACAACTTATCACCAGCCCTACCAGAATGCAAATAATAATCAACTAGGCACAACCCTAGAATGGATCCAAGTAACAGACCCCCTTAAATATTCCAATTCTAGCATTTTCCCAAACACCTTAACTGACCGCTTACCTACTTATACCTATTAGGACCCCCTTCAAGAGCATAAACCTTGTACCTATATGACATCAAAAAATGTATCCAAATTCAACCAACTATTTAACAACGTCTTAAAAGCCATAAGTTGGTCCCCATTAAAAACACTGCCTTTGGATGATGCTATTAGTCACTGTAATAAAGTCTTCTTAGATACTCTCAACAACTTAGCTCCACTCAGATCAAAAAGGACAAAATTAACCATGTCCCCTGGCTAAGTAAAACCACAAAACAAATATTGCTAACCAGAGACTGAGAATGGAAAGAATTTCATAGAAATAAAAATGAAACCAACCATTTTAAATATATATAAACAGCTACGAAATAATGCAAAAAACTAGTTATTGCTGACAAACAAATATTTCTCTCAACAGTTATCCAGTCAAACCAATAATCCCAAAAAATTCTAGAAAACGTCTCAGTACTCCTTAGTCCTGGTACCTCACAAAAGCCATCACCTGCCCCTGACAAACAAACAGCTGAAATAGCTGACATGTTCAACTCCCACTTCACAGATATTATACTTAAACTAATTAATTGTCCTGTACCTAATCCCAACTCCAGCCTGTTGGAAAATATAACCCTACCAGATTCAGTTAAAAGGAACCCTAACACAAATACCTCCCCTCTTCATGTAACGTCTATAGCTAGCCCTACATCTCCTACCTTCTCTCTGCAATCTGTTACTTACCTCACTAATACACAAGCTTCTTAGCAAACTAAAACCTTGCTCACTAGCTGCGCATAGCCTTCCTTCAGAATACTTAAAAGTTGCTGCTGACACAATACCCTACCCAGTTAGCATTCTGATGAATTGATCTATCTCAGAAACTGAAGTTCACAAACTCTGGAAACAATCCACCATAACCCCTTTACATAAAAGTGAAAAAACAATGAATTAACAAACTAGCAACCCATCTCTATCCTCTTGCCTCAATCTAAAATATTGGAAAAGTGCATACACATACAACTATTAAAACATCTTTCTGATAGCAATCTCCTTGGGGTCTATATAAGATAATCGAACTTTCAAACGTTCGACTGTCATATTGTTGACACCATATGATCGAATTTTTAAAAGTTTGAAAATGTAATAAAAAAAGAGAAACTGCACAAATAACCTACCTGAACATTTTAAACAGTGGGGGCAAACCCCCCTACTTCCCCCACACCCCCACTCTTTAAATATACCAAATCCGAGATCGCACTACAGTGCAGAAAAAGGACATCTTCCCATTCCACACTGTATGGAGATCTCCGTTAAAATGTTCAAACTTTCAAAAATTCGATCATATGGTGTCAACCATATGACAGTCAAACTTTTGAAAGTTCAATCATCTTATATAGACCCTCTCCTTGCATCTACCCAACATGGTTTATGTCCAGCACATAGTACTTCCACTGCACTTCTATCCTTCACAGACACTGTAAACAAAGCTATGGACACTGGCCAACTAACATCAGTAATCCTACTAGACCTATCAAAGCCCTTCTATACAGTGTGACATCATAGGTTCATAGGTTTGTACTAGGCTATCAGCCCTAGGGCCTATACAAGCCTAGCCATAACAATTCCCTGGATATTTCTTCCCACAATATTTACTTCCCTGGACCCCTGTCTAGCAGGGTGACTAACGTGATCCCGGGGTTCCTTTTGAAGAGGGCCAAGGAGGCACTCTGCTTGACATGTATGGGCAGTCTATTCCAGAGTATGGGGAGTCTCTGGGTCAGGAACCTATCCTTCCAGCATGTTTTGTTCATTGTGATGACAAGGTTATGATCCCTGGAGCTTGTGGCTCTGAGGGATTGGGATTTCCTTAAGTGGAACATGTCCAACAGCTTAGGGTTTGACATGGCCTTCTATGTTAAGCAGAGATCACCTCTGAGTAGACGATATGCCACAGAGTATAGCTGGAGTTATTTTAGACGGTCATCATAGGACATCTGCTTTAGGCCTGTGATTCTTTTACTGAGGTATTTCTGTGGCCTTTTCAGCTGTTGTGGATGTCTTGTGAGGTACATGCCAAATAGGGCACTGTACTCTATAATGGGTCTAATGAGGGATGAGTACAGTGGGACTATGACCTCCTTTTTCCTGGATGAAAAGCCCTTAGTAATGAGATGTGCCACATAGAAGGATTTCATGACTGTTGGGGCGATGTGGTTATCGAAGGTGAGACCACTGTCCACCTGTGTCCCTAAGTCTCTCATCACACTTTCAATGTTTAGTGTCCTGCCACCTATGTGGTAATTCATGGGTACATGTTTTTTCCCAAAGGTGCTAACTATACATTTCTTGGCATTAAGCTTAAGCCCATGGCTCTGGCACCAAGCATCTGTTTCTGTAAGGCCCTTTTGTAGAATATAAACATCAACTGGGAATTCAATAATGGCTCCAGTTTGCAGTCATCTGCGAACTTTGTTAGCCAGAGTCCCTTAGTGTTGGCCTGTACCTCAGAGAAGATGGCAATCAAGAGCAGTCCCAGGACTGAACCCTGAGGCACCCCACTTTTCACTTGACTGGAGCTGGATTTGGAGTCAGCTACTTTTATAGTATGGGTTCTGTCAGTAAGCCAGTTGGCAACCCATTGAGTGATGTAGGGATTTATGCCCAGCTTAGCAAGTTTATCTATGATTCCAAATTCACATGTTCAAAGATATCACAGCTGCAGTTTCATTTAATGGAGATGGGAAGAGTACTAAAGGAGTATTTATTGACCACAAACACTGGGCAGAGAAGCCTACACACCCTGCAGGTCTGCAATGATAAAACCTACTCTACTTTTGGGAAAGTCTACCTAGCTTGTAGTTTTCAAAGGTATAGATGGAGGTTCCAGTGGCTGCCTCACAGGTGGTAGTAGCTCTCATAACATCAACTTCTTAGCATTTATGCTTTTTTTTTAATAACTTATTTTGAATTGTATTCTACCTCCACTTTATAAATTTTTCCTCTGTATCCTGTTAATTTGATTAAATAAAATTTTTGATCCCTCAACTGCCCTTGCAATTACTTTCCGTGGTAGTCATAGCAAAAAGCAATGCAAATGGCTAACCAGACTGAGGGGGGTTGACAATGATATACCCAGTTTCCTATTTTGTAAAAACTAGGCAGACTTTTTCCTAATCTCTTTAGTTCTGGCTAAATATCCAAGCGGACTATGTACAGCAGTGAAAGTTCACCCGCACCCTGGAAAATAAGAAGTTATGTATTCACCATAACATTCTATGTTTGTTGTCCATCTTGCCTATATTCTTTCTGGTTAGGGTTCGGAGCCATTCTCAGTTCCAAATTGGCCAAATACTAAAGCTCAAGAGCCTCCACTGGCCCAAGGCCAAACCCCCATCCCATGATGTGCTGAGCGAAATCCCCAGATCTTGTCTGCAAGCGAAAGACAATCACAGCAATTTTGTAGCTATATATACAAACAGATATATATATATATATATATATATATATATATACCTTATAAGGACAGTAACAGAGACTCCAAACCATCAAAAGACTATGTGCATAGTAGGAATACAGGATGGGGGAAGGAGGGTGGGACGAAAGAATATAGGTGAGATGGACAATAAACATAGAGCATTATGTTGAGTACATAACTTCTTAAAGTTATGTTGTCCTATCTCGCTGTAATTCTTGCTGGTTGGGACAGCATCCTTATCATCGTTATCCTAGGGTGGCTCAGTAAAAATGGACTCTTTAATGCAGTGGATCCAAAGGAGGACCTGTTCCGGGAGGCCACATCTACTTTGTAATGAGTGATAAAGGTATGAGGTCTCACCCATGTTGCAGCTACACAGATAAAATCAATAGGAAGTCTACCTTGAAAGGCAGAGGATGTTGAGACTGCTCTATAAACTATGACAATAATTATCTACTATAGGATGCTCTCAACCTACCCAAAAATAGTTCACTAATTATTTAACGGATAGACAGCAGTGTGTTAGATGGCAAACTAGTCTGTCAAAATGCCAATTAAACAGAGCAGCAGTCCCTCAAGGATACATGATTGGACCCTTGTTTTTCAACATTTTCATTAACAACCTTCATACTACATCCCTTCAAAGTACACTTATCCAATACGCTGATGACTCCTCTATTATTTCCTACTCTAACAATGTTCAACAGCTCCTAAAAATTACACAAGATGTCTTCACCTCTATTGAAACCTGGTTAAATGAAGCACAATTACTACTTAATTGTAATAAAACTGAGCTTCTATTGTTCTCACCAAAACCACATTTGTCTGATTTCAAAATATACTCACAAAATAATACAGGAATTGAAACTGTAACTCAGGCTAAGCTGTTGGCTATCATTATAGATGATAACCTTACCTTTGAACAACATATGCTTATTACTGTTAAAAGAATTCATTTCAAACTAGGTAAACTTTATAGACACAAACAATTTACGCACAATCATACCAAAAAAAAAAAAACACTTGACCATACCTCAATGTTCCCTTCCCTCCTATATAGTGTCCAAATTCTGAATAAGCTTCAATCTTGCTCTTATTAAACAGCCAGATTTTTCAGCTGGCACGCCTTACCGCACACACCACTGTCATGCCCTCAATGAACTTAACTGGGTTGAATTCCCCCATTACCTTAACTTTATACAACTATCTCTTGCTCACAAGATAATCTTACAGCAGTACACCCCCTCCTGTAGTCTCTGTTCCAAAAATAACAGCTTTTAAATGTGTACAAACCCAACAAAAGACCTAAACACAGCCTCTACGTCTATGCCATCGCAAGACTATGGAATGCCCTACCTCCAAATATCAGTGCCTAAGATTCCTTTAACACTTACAAAATTATGCTACAAAATCCCTTTTTCAACTCTCACATATGCCCTTGCTCTGTAACTTAAGACTGCCATAACTATTCTTTCCCCTTTGACTTCCTCTGTCCCTCCTTATTTTATCTTTGCCATAATTTTTCTCCCCACCCCGGCAAGTGAAATTTCTTGCACTTCATATTTCTCTGCAATTCCTCCTTTCTATTTCTCCTGAAATACTTCTAACACCACTTCTGATTGTATTCTTTTCTCTATACTGGCTTTTTCTAATAATTCTCTCACTTCAGTTTTTACTTATACCCCTCAGAATATACATCACATTAATCCCCTAACTCTCTCACTAGAATATCCTTCTCACATCTCATTCAATATTCTGTTGTCTTTTACCTCCTTAACATAATTTCCCCTCCTTCAAATACCCCATACTTCTACTACTGCTATCTCTATGCTATCATATTCTCTTCCCCTGCATCTTACTGGTGTTATTATTAAACGTCTACCTTTATGCACTCGAAATACAATACTGTGTCTTGTGTAATAACTAAGTCTGCTCTGCTGGTAGTGCTCATCTCAAACCTAGAATTTTAGAATGAACTTTAAAATCTCTGGCAAATGTTATCTATTCTCATGACAATTTGTATTATGTCTGAAGATATATGTATGCTTATGTTTAACTGTAAATACTATGAATCTTTGTATTTTACCAGTAACCTATGCAATAGTGAGCTATAACTATTATACCTTATATGTTTGTATTATTCTTGCAGCTTTTCTCCCTGGGCCTCTGTTGAAAATGGGTTTGTGACCCAGTCAGACTTTCCCAGCCACCAAATGTCAATAAATAAATAAATAAATAAATAAATATTACCCTTTTGTTCTATTGCCATGATTGAGTTTTCTTCTAAATGACTACAAACTGTTGGCATCAATTCCAGTGTATAGTTTATAGGTCATCAGAAGGTAAGTTATTGGTCTATGGTTTTTAGGATAGCTTACAGGTTCACTCTTAAGCAAAAGCATTGTCTTTCCTATTTGTAATCAGGGTGGTGTTTGTTTGGGGTTTCTACTGTAGATGTGTACATATATTAAATTATATAAATGTTGACTAGAATGTGCAATGCATAGTTTTAGAGAACAGAAGAATTTTCCTATAGGGGTGAACATCATATTTGTTCATTTTTTATGCACAGTAATAAGACTAGATGATATACCTGCTATTGCAAGCACTATCTCACCCAAATTGTTTCTTATAATCTAAGGGTTTGGCATAGGGATTAAGCACAGTTCCCTGTAGTACCCCTGCAGGTGGATATGTGAAATGCATAATGACAGCTTCATAAGAGAAAGCTTTAACAGTGTAAGAATAAAATAAACCAGAGAGTGGCAAATACTTGATATAAACATGACAGTTAATGTTTTATTTATGATGTTCTTGTACTTAGCAACAGCATTAGTGTTGAAGATAGATGGCACATGCAGACAGGCTGTAAATAGAATCTGCAGGCATAGCACATTATGACTTTTTATCTGGACTCTTGGTGAAGCGAATAACAATGTGTTGAGAGGACAATACATTTAAGACTGCAGCTGAGTTCAGAAAAGGCTAAGATAAATTAATAAAGAAACGGAGTTAACAAGTAGTTAGTTATAGGCTCTATGGCAGGGACAGGCAGCTCAGAGCAGGACATTCCTTCCAAAAATGATGTAACACTCACAGACGCTCAGTCCTCTATGCTGTCAAATGTCATATCTACTCATGATGTGATCAGGGCACGAGAAGCAGCCTACACTAATGAGCAATAGCTGCAGTAGGTTTTAAACTGATTATTTTTTATATTTATACCAAAATAAATTATTAATCTCATTATTTATCTTACTTTTTGCACAGAAATTATCTCTCTTTCTGCCAAGAAGCAGAGTGTATACAACTGTCATATGTAATTTTCTTCATGGATGTTAAATACATTTTCTGTATAGCTTGTTCTGTGTCCAGTAATTTAAATTAAGTATATAGTGAGATAACTACCCAACAGTGTATGATATTATACTCGGTGGTTCAGTATGAAAACTCCATCTTTAATCAATGTATGAAAAGAGAACTGGCCCAGGATGTAAGTGCCATCATATCCTTGCTTGTTTGCTAAGTCAGCAGGTTGCAGCACAACAGAAGCCACTGAACAGCATTCGCTTCCTATAATCTTCTGACCAGCATGGTGCTTGCCACAGGGACATTCGTTTTGTTCTAGTGTAAAAGAAGCTGTGCCTCATACCAAACAGTCAAACCTGATGATTGTTTACATGGCTTAAGATATCATGGCTACATGGAGGTTGCATGTTTCATTCACATATTACTTATTTATACATGCAATGGAAAATTATGCTGATAAATTATTTTTATGGTTCTAGAGACCAAGAGAGAGAGAGAGAGAGAGAGAGAAAAACAAATAAAAATAGAGAAAGACAGAGAGAACGCACACACACACACACACACACACACACACACACACACACACACACACACACACACTTTTTATTGCATAAGCTATTAAGGTTTGTTTTTTACTTTTCATAGAAACGTCTTATTTTTCAGGATGTTTTAAATGAGTATAAATACAGATGTTTTATGTTCTTTTTTCTAAAATCTTTAGTCAAATGTTTTTTTTCCCCATAACTGCCCTTAATGCATTTGTTTCATGGACGTCTTTCTCTTGTATGTTAAGAATGGTATGTTTCTGGATTCTGTTCTATGGTCTGGAGCATAATTCTACCTATATAAACCCAACACTTTTAAAAAAAATAAATATAACTAAAAAGCCTGACATTTAAGAAAACAGCAATTTACTTTGAAACAATCATAAGGAAGTAAGGAAATCTACAGTCAATGCATTACATTTTCTGGTCTCCATGGAACATATATACGAGAAGTTCAGAAAAAAAGAAGAATAATATAAAACTAGCTGTTGATGATTAACTGCACCCTTTACTATCCTGCTTTGTTTCAAAACTCAAATCCTCCTGTTCACATACTCCTGACCACATTCATAAGAGCCACTTGCATGAACAGGTGACATTCTCCATGAGTTATCATCTTGAAGTATGGCACTAACCTTATGAACTTTAGGTATACTCCCTACTCATATATAGAAAGTGGGCCCTGATAATATCCCAATATTCCTCTACAATAGCCTGACATATGACTTATTAAAGTCTCTGAAGTCACTATTCAACCATAGCCTCTGCACAGGCTTGTGCCATGCAAATGGGGGACTGCAATGGTCATCCGTCTGCACATGGATGGACCATCAACAGATCCTGGGAACTACAGATGCATTAGTCTGGCTAGTCTCATATGCAAAGCCATGGAAAGAATTATTATGGAAATAATTAGCAATGACACAGGAAACCTTTAGACACTGGACCCAACCCAACTTGTTTTTGCCAAAGGCAGGTCATGCCAACTGACTCTGGTAGATTTCTTTATGAAGGCCACAAAGGGAATGGATGAGGGCAGAACAGTGTATAACTGTCTACCTTGACCTAGCCAAGCCGTTTGGTGCAATACCCCAGTTGGGAATTGTAAACAAGCTCACCTAATGTAGATATTAACCCCTATGCAACTCACTGGATAGACAGGGGACTCACAGATAGGACACAGGAAGCTAGGACTGCAGAGATCATCTACACAAAGAGGCCAGTCAACAGTGGAGTCTCCCAGTGTTCTGTGATGGGTCTGCTCATCTTTGGCATCTATTTTTTGGAAGGTGAAGGCCAATGTCAAAGGCTTCTGGCTTACCAAGTTTTCAGTTGGTTGCAAGCTAGGAGCAATCATAGAAACCCACTAAGATACTAATAGGAAGGACTAACACAGACAGATGACTGGTGCCAAAGCCATGGTTTAAAATTCAATGCCACAAAATGCATAATAGTGCTTTTTGGGAAGTCAGTCACCCAGGAGAAAGTACCTCATTGATAAAACAACCCTAAAAGTAGACAAAGTAGTCAGGGATTGGGGACCCATGTATATAATAACCTAGATTTCAACAGTGTGTCTAAGAACATAATTCTTGTCAGTCATCTTATAAGTAAGGGCATGGCATCTAGATCAAGGGAAGTCATTGTCCCACTGTACTCACCCCTCATTAGACGCATGATTGAGTATAATGCCCCCTTCAGTATGTACATAACCAGGCACATGCAACAGCTGGAACATCCGTAGGGGTTCCTCATAAAAAGAATACATGGTGCAAATGCGATTTCCTATGCAGATCACCCCACAGCCTTGTTTGTATACTCAATTTCCTATAGACTGCTAAGAGGCAATTTATGCCCAGCATATAAGGCATCTGTGGATCCCATTTTGATGGATATTTTTTATATCCACAAAACAAACAGCACCAGTACTATTAGATCTAAATATTTAAATTTTGCTTGTGACTTAAATATGATATATAACAGCCCTGTAATACTAACAGGCCTGACCTGCCACCCATACAAAATAGTACTAACTCACAAAATAATATCACCCACTTCACCCTGCATCCAGCCTCAACCAAATCCATTTTAAAACTCCTCCCCAAGCTTAAACCAACCACCCTGGCCACAGATAATCTACCAGCAGAGCTAGCCACAGAGGCCATAGCCTATCCCGTAGCCATTCTAATTAACAGATCTATAACAGAGTGTAAGGTACCTAATATATAGAAAGTCTCCCACATAATACCATTGCACAAGGGAGGCAATTCCTTAGAACTCAATAACTACTGACCAATTGCTATTTTATCAACCCTTATCAAAGATTCTGGAAAGAGTTGTTCACACCCAACTCATGGACTTCCTTCTAAAAAACAACCTATCTGAAAATCAGTACGGCTTTAGACCCTTCCGTAGCACCACAACAGCTCTAATGTCCTTTTCCAACACAGTTAACCACTATAGAAACAAGGGACAACTATTTTCTGTCATTTTTTTAGACCTGTCTAAAGCTTTTGACATGGTCAACCATAACAGACTCCTTAAAACACTTTCCACCCTAAATATCAGTGCCCCCTCTATATCATGGTTTAACAGCTACCTATCAGGACATTAGCAAGCAGTGAAATGGTGGAACCAATTATCCTCTCTCTTAACAGTATCCTTAGGTATCCCTCAGGGCTCCATACTTGGCCCACTACTCTTCTCTCTGTTTACCAATCAGCTCTCATCCTTCACATCCAGTGCCTCAGTAGTACAATATGCTGATGACACCACCCTCATATGCACAGTCCACAAATTAGATGAACTACACTCCCTGACCCAACAATCCTTCTCCCTAGCTTAGACCTGGTTCACTAACTCCCAGCTTATCTTAAATCAAAATAAAACAAAACTTCTTTTCAACACTTGTAGATCCCATCCCTCCATATGACGCCTTCACTATCATATCCAAAAACAAAATCAGAATCACCCCTGCCTCCCACACTAAACTCTTAGGTGTAGAAATAGATTGCAACCTTAAATAGCACATTCACATAGCCGAAGCTATCAAGAAGGTTTACAAAAAACTCGGTCTCCTGTATCGCAACAAACAATTTCTCACTAAACAAATCAAAACCACCATAGCCAGGACACATCTGCTGTCTACCCTCCTCTATGCATCCCCAATACTAACTAACCTCTGCAAAACTGACAAACAAATTAGAAACCTGTTACGCCAAGCTGGCTTGAGCTGCCACAGCTACTGAAACTCAACCAATTGTCATTGGCACACAAAATATACTACCACCCAGCTAAAACTCCAGCACTATAGAATCTAATTATACCTTATATGACTACAAGAACCTTAAGATCTAGCACACAAAACTGCCTAGATGTCATCAAACATATCAATGAGGCAGGGAAATCTCTCTTCAGCTATTCTATTTCTAAAGCTTGGAACTCCTTACCTGCCACCTAACCTCCATGTGCTCCACTACTCAATTCAAAAAGCTCATCAAAGCACACTGTATGAATTCCTGGTTATGCTCCTGTGACTCCCCAGGATAGACACTACTGAACTACCTATTCCCCATCTAAACCTAATCTCAACATATCCCACTGAACAAATGCTCTTCTTAGTGCATTTTCTATGGATACACTAGACAATCTCGATGTACTGAAATGTCAAAATTCAGTACGTCGAGACCAAATAGTGGAAAGTGCAGTTACTTGAAAGTACACTATGCCGAATCTGCAATCATCTAAATGGATGTAAGAAAAATGTTAATTTTATTTAGTACCATACAAAACTTGTAAGATATGTATTATATTGGTGCTACCTACATATGAAACTATATGCCAATGTTCCTCATTGTGTTTTCCTATATGTTATCTTATCCTGTCTATTATGTACTACCAGATATTTATGCTGTATAACTTGTTGATTTCTTCCAGATGATCTATGTAATTTTATCTGGAGCTTTTCTCCCCGGGCCTCCACTGAAAAAGGACATGTGTCCAGTTGGACTTTCCCAGTAAACAAATGTAAAATAAAATAAATAAATAAATAAGAAATATGTTGGAGGGACAGGTGTGTAACTCAGAGAATCCTCATTCTCTGGAGTAGGCTTTCCATCCATGTGAAACAGCATCCCTTCTATAACTGTGTTCAAGTACAACCTGGTCAGTGGATATGAAATCAGAAATTCACCCCTGTATGACATCTACGTCTCTGATGGACAGAGATAGACATTAAAACATTCCATAAATAGCATATTCCGCTTAAAATTACTTGTAAGGCACAGTTACTTCTGGGATATAGTTGAGATGCATGGTAGACTTATAAAGGCCCCAGTGATTGTTAGCCTAGTCTACACCTAGGAACCTATGAGAGGAAATGTTTGAGCTAAAAAAGAAATGCACCTTTGATAATGATAAGGAAGGCCCATTTAGAGCAAATGAGTAAAAAGAAATCCTAATATTTATTTCTTATCCTTTGTTGTTCTCCCAAAACAGTTCAACAGTTATGATTTGAAATTTTCACATTTTTATTCCCATCATCCATAAAATAAATCAAAACAATTTGTGTATAAATTGGAAAAAGAGCTGCATAAAACTGACATTAGACATGCAAGAAGCAATGTGTTCTTGTTCTAAAAATGCAAAAGAAATGGCCAACATTGAATCTTGCAAAAATAAATAAACAAATAAATACTCAAAGATAAATAAAATAACCCCAGTCTTGGTCATGAGAATAACAATAGCAAATGTCAAAAGTGCACCTTTCTTAGACTAAACACGTTTGTATTAATCATAATCTGCCATAAATTTAACCCAACAACTGCTGTTTAATAATATTGATGTTTTGTCTGTCAAAGAAGGTAATTCTGCAAACGGTACACAGAAATGTAATTTTATGATATCATTCCTCTGACTGATGGGTGCCCACGGTGGTGCAGCGGTTAGTGTTGCCGCCTCACAGCAAGAGGTTCTCCGGTTCGATCCTCAGCTGGGGTGTCTTTGTGCGAAGTCTGCATATCCTCCCTGTGGTCACGTGGATTTCCTCCGGGTGCTCCGGTTTCCTCCCACATCCCAAAGACATGCTGTAGGTGGATTGGACACACTAAATTGGCCCTAGGTGTGAGTGTGTGCATGTGTGCGCCTTCTGTGGAAGGTTGGGCGCCGGGCTGGCAACTCGACACCGTTAAACTCCACTGCCAGTCATGAGCAGACAGGTGATCTGCTGTGGCGATCCCTAACCAGGAAAAGCCAAAAGAAGAAGAAGAAGATTCCTCTGACTGATCAGTATCCAATAAATGAGCTACTCTACTTCTGCTTGTCAGAGCAAATAACTATATAATACATTTCAATTAGAAACTGACAAAGTTACAGGGCAATATCTGGCAAAGGAAATGCAACAAATAAAAGTGTGCAATCTCAATATTTCTGTGCAAAAGTCTAGCAAATACATTTACACAGGCAATAAATTGTTTAAATGTGTCATCAAGGACAGGCTTGCAAAGCAAAAACAATGTTTTGGTGGGAAGGCAAAGAAGACATTCATTGGCCAATATTTAAAAAAAAAATCTTACCAGTCATATTCACAAGGGGGTATAGGTTACTGGCTGTATTGCATGCTTTGGGGAAAATAATCTGGACTACCAAAATTAAAATAATATAGCATTTTAACTTAAATAGAAGTCAGCAATTATATCCCAAACTACAACAGTGTTTATATAAAACTGTTTCATGAAAAAAGGAATGAAAATACTCTTCATATATGGTATAAAGGGAGAATTTTCAAACTGAGAAAGAAAAATGCACTTTTGATTCTTCGATTTGAATTTCTAGCATAGTATCATTCACTTTCACTTACAGATCTGAGCAATGAGTGCATTACGTATTTTGTGAGAGAATGCTCATTTTAAGTGAAAAGTGTGAAGCCACAACCCTCATAAAAAAAAAAAATAATAATTTTGTCACCAGTATCTTTCCACTAGAATTGCTTCTATGAATACCAGCAACAGAAGTGTTCTCTGGTAGCAAGCATAATCTCACAAAGCAAAAACAAAACAAAACAAAACCTTTTTAGTCAGAAAGAAAAGTTCTTGGCAAGATGAAGCTGAGACTTGACTGCTGTTGTTTCCATGGTGCTATCCAGAGAAATGTCCATGTTTAAGATTTCAAATGAAACTATTTAAAATTGTCAACATTAAGAGACTATCTTTGCCATTTATAAGATGGGGTCATGTATTTCATGGGTTCATAGCCAAGTACTAAGCTAGCTGCTTCTGTCGATCATTTAAGCCTAGCTATTTCCTTTTCAAGATGAGAATCAAACTTTGTATCTTTTGACGACAAGGTAAGCACCTTACCCATAATGCCATCCATCAACTCCCTGCGCCATTTTAAGCATAGCTAATCTCCCTTCAAAGATAAGATTCAAACCCTACATTTGTGTCTTATCCATTATACCAACCCTAACCCCTCCTCCAAACATACTAAGCAACCAGTCTGAAGACCAATAAAATCCTTTACCTTGCATCCATGAGGTTGAAGACCTTAACCATTACATAAAAAAACTGATGGTTTGTCGTTTTCCATATCTTTGTCCAAAACTGTCAGCACAAATTGCTTATGAAAATATAACTCACTTAGCATTAAGAATGTAAGCAGCTCTGCATACAGATAATTTCAGAGTAATTGTGGTTTTAACCATTTGTTACAAAACTGTAATATTGGCTAATGTGGGGGAAGGGGGAGTTGATGACAAACTGAAAGTATATGGCTTTTTGCAAATAAACTCCAGCTTCATAATGTTGGTAATTATAAGTAATTTTAACAAAAATGTAAGAATATTCATTTTATAGTTTCACTTTTTCCAATATGGTTGTGTGATTCTGCACTTCCATCATGGCAGGTGGTTCAAAAGGCACTGCATAATATTACCCTTTTGTGATGGAAGTCCATTATATCTGTGACTTCACCAATACTGTGGTGAACAAGAGATTTAAGATGTCTTATTTCCCCATAAATTAAACAGTCCTGTGAACACTAGAAGCACAAATCTGAACCTGCTTCATTAAAATTATTGTGGAGAGACAGATTTGTGATGCAGTAGCTACCCTTTTCTGGAACAAATTTTCACTCTGTATCAAGCAATGTGACATGCTCTCTTCCTTTAAGAAGGCATTAGACAGTTGGATGGGTATTCATGAACTCACCCCCAACTATGACGTCTCTATTACTTCTTGAAAAAGGAGGTAAGGTCCATGGGTGGGTACTGGCAAAGTGTAAACGGTCACGTGGCCAAGTTGTCATGTACATTCTATGATTCTATGATTGGAGCACAGAATATTAACCCCTGACCACATTATTGTCATTTGATGAAAGCCATAAATGTGCAGTGAAGCAGACATTGTTAAACTTTTGTTTTAACTTTAATTTATGGCTCACTTCAAAAGGATGGACTGCAAGCACATGGAGCACATAAGGGTAAAGGGCAAGGCTGAAAGGTTGAACTTGGAAGGAAGGGTCAGGTAGGGGTGACTAAGACAATGGACTTTTCCTGTATTACAGGAATCTAACAGAGGGAAATTGGGTGTTCACTAGTGTCACAAATGGGATCACTGGCACTGGGATACTGGTCACGTTTCAATTTCACTATTGTAAGGAACAACAATCCAGTTGCTAAATGGAGATGGTTTACTATTACCATCACTGAAAACACATTTAAGGTCGCAAAGGCAGTCTTCTTTGTTGTTGTTGTTTGTCTTTCGGCTTTTTCCCAGTAAGTGGTTGCCACAGCGGAACTCCGGTCCACTAATGATTGGCAGAAGATTTTTACAAAACACAGAGGTGCCAGCTCAACGCCCAACCTTCAACGAAGGCACGCTCATTTACGCACGCATGTCTTTCAAACGCTACCCAACCGTGGGAAGGACATGCAGACTCCACACAGAAGGCACTCCCAGTCTTTTTTATTTTATACAAATAGACTGCCAGTGTCTGTACAACTGGTACAGATGGAACACTGCAGTACACTGAGGGTGATATTCTGTTTTGCTGGACAGGTTTCTTTACTTCATGAACTGACAGTAGGAGTTTAAATAACTGCTTGAGGCACTGTGTGTGTGTGTGTGTGTGTGTGTGTGTGTGTGTGTGTGTGTGTGTGTGGTGTGAGTGTGTGTGTGTGTGTGTGTGTGTGTGTGTGTGTGTGTGTGTGTGTGTGTGTGTGTGTGTGTGTGTGTGCGTGTGTCTGTGTGTGTGTGTGCCTGTGTGTGTCTGTGTGTGTGTGTGTGTGTGTGTGTGTGTGTGTGTGTGTGTGTGTGTGTGTGTGTGTGTGTGTGTGTGTCTGTGTGTGTGTGTGTGTGTGTGTGTGTGTGTGTGTGTGTGTGTGTGTGTGTGTGTGTGTGTGTGTGTGTGTGTGTGTGTGTGTGTGTGTGTGTGTGTGTGTGTGTGTGTGTGCGTGTGTGTGTGTTTGTGTGTGTGTGTGTGTGTGTGTGTGTGTGTGTGTGTGTGTGTGTGTGTGTGTGTGTGTGTGTGTGTGTATGTGTGTGTGTGTGTGTGTGTGTGTGTGTGTGTGTGTGTGTGTGTGTGTGTGTGTGTGTGTGTGTGTGTGTGTGCACGCGCCTGTGTGTGTGTGCGCCTGTGTGTCTGTTAGTATGTTTATTTATGTTACTTTGACAAGAAGCCCTGTGATCTCTACCCTTGTTCCATGATCTTCTTACCCAGAGATGTCTCGCTGGTCAAAATACCTTGCTTACCTGACATCACTTGAAAATAAAATCTATTTTAGTATCTTGTTGAGGTATGACTTAGAAAACAGGTAAAGGCGAACTGTAGTTTACTTCCATGTTTGTCATCTTTGTCACTGGTTGCATGCTGTGCAGAGATGATACGTTTTAAATCTGCGCACATATTTGCAACCCATTCTAAAAGGCACGGGTAAAAAAAGTAAGAGACAGTCATTAAAAGGGCTTCAAGTTTATAAATTTGAAAGCATGGGTATAATTTATTTTATTTACTTGTTAAGTGACTAGGTAAACTGGTCTTTCCAGATTAATTTCAACTATGACCAAAACCACAAAAACGATAGTAAACACAATGCTCACTGGAGTGTTTTAAGAAAATCCACACCAGCAAACAAGGGTATAAAAAAAAAACTCCACATACAGAGCAGAATGAAGCAGACACATATTCAAATGACACTGAAGCTAAGATGTGAATGTGGGACTACAGACCATTCCCTTTTTTTAATACAGTGCTAACAGGCACTGTACCATATGTTCTACACACCTGTATGAATTGCTTCTATTAGGAGGGAAAATACAGAATAACAGGCGAAAAGGAGCATATGAGTCAGAAAAATTAATTCCTGATTAAATAACAGCCTCCTTCTGTAATGGTATCATTCAAATTTCACTCAGTATTCCTCCTAGGCTTTTATCATCATATTGCCAGGCCTAAATATCACTCCCTAAATTCTGACTAAGTCATTAGGCACATTGGTAGTCTATAAATGATAAAACAACCATTAGTGATTCACAGACTCCCACAGGAATATGTGAACATTTTAATGGTTAGTAGCACTTTTCTTACTGAAAACAAAAAAAAAAAGATTTTAAATGCCTATGACAAATACATGCCCAAGTTCTAAACCTTGGAATAATAACCATTTCATGTAGAGATGCTCTGTCTTTATTTCATCAACAGATGATGTTATCTGAGTAGATTGCAGATTATGGGTTCCCTTGGAGCCTATACATAAAGGTGTTGTAGAGAGGGAACATCTGTCACATGACTCAGACACCAACCTGTCATACACTTCTACACACAGAGATGAGATGTCACAGTAATAACTGATCTACAGAGAGAGAGAGAGTGAGTGAGTGAGTGAGTGAGTGAGTGAGTGAGTGAGTGAGTGAGACAGAGACAAACTGTCATCTTCTTAAAGCGACATTAATCGGTGTTCTGGATCATCTCTGTTTAACAAGATATGTGAGCATAGCCATTCCTGATATTCTTTTCTCCAACTTTTTCTTCATGTGCATCTATCTCCACAAACAGAAGTGATTTGTGGCATATCAGACAGTTGTTAACATATACAGGTATGCCTGGGGATTTGAAAACTGTTCCAGCTTGGCGTTGAAAGGAGAAGTTAGTCTCCTTTACTTATCCTTCATCTTAGCTCTTTAAATGTAAAAATGAGTATAAATTGGGTAGTCTGTATACATTTGGCAATGCCTGTTATTTTGAAATAATGTGGATTTATTTTGTATCTTTTTTTTTTTTTTTTTTGCATTCCTAATACATTCCCAGTCTGTTACATGATACAGGAGCTAAGAAGTGCATATGTATGTGGATATCAACACCATCAGTATCTAGTACTTTTTTATGGCCTAAACATCGCGTTTTGTGGACTACATCTGCTGATCACATCACTTCTCCAGGCATGTAGTCTAGCTGAGATTCTAACGCTGTGCTCACAATGCATGTGTTTTTTTTTTTTTTTTTTTATGCGAAGCCTGTAGTGGTCCAAAATGTGCCTGTGGTGTGCCTGTGTATAATCAATGCAAACCTAGGAGATACACACTCAGTTTACTGACAAATATTAATTGGTATCTGAGATCAATGCAAGTTCATAAGTGACACTCAGTTCTCGGATACTATGATTCACAGTTTGTTTATTTATTTACTAATGAATAAACAAATTAGAATTTAATGAAAATCATTAAGCTTTTACAGTAGTACACTAAGAGAATAGAAAAAAAGCAACGTCTTTTGTCTTTTCCCAGTTAGGGGTTACCACAGCAGATGACCAGTCCGCCTACTGATTGGCAGTGGAGTTTTTGCGGTGTCCAGTTGCCAGCCAGGCACCCAACCATCACAGAAGGCACATGCATACACACACATGGACCTACCTGCATGACTTTAAAACTCACTCGACCACTCCACACAGAAGGCACTCCAGCAGAGAATCAAACCAGAGAACCTCTTGCTGTGAGGTGACAATGTAGAACAACAGGAATTTCAAACAGCTAGATAGGTTCATAGGTGAATCCTAGGCTAACTGCCCTGAAGAGGCATTTTAACCCTAGCAAATAACCCAAGGTTAGAATCAAATCTTGTACTTTGTGTCTTTGAGGTAAAGACCTAAACCATTATACCAAACCCAGTCACCTGGTCTAAAATATGATACTAATATGGTCGACTAAGTCAAAATCCAAATTAAATTCCACAATAACTAAGGAAACAAGGAAGCAATATAATATACTCAGCTGTCATAGGATCATAGGAAATTGCTAGGCTATTGCCCCTGAGGCCCTTACAAGCCTAGCCAAGAATTTAGCACATGTTCTGACAAGTTAGCACCCGATGCCCCAGTCTATCAGGGACACCGGTGGAATCCCAGGGGTGTATTTTCTGTTCCCCATCCAGTTATCCAGGCTGCACATAGAAAGGGTTAATGAGGTACTCTGCTTGAAGTGGAGAGAGAGTCTATTCCACAGAAGGGGAAGTCTCTGGGACACAAATCTGTCCCACCAACAAGTCCTATTGATGTCACAGACCAGGTTGAGGTCACGCATATGGGTTACTCAAGTGGAGCTTGACTTGCAGATATGCAACAGTTCCATCAAGACGGGGTCTGAGATTGCTTTGTATGCCAGATAGAGGTCACCTCTGAGGAGTCTGTATGAGACGGAGTAGAGGGACAGGGCTTTTAGCCCATCTGTGTAGGGTAGATGTTTGAGGCCCTGGATTCTCCTGGTGAGGAACCTCTATGGGCAGCTGCTGCATGTGCTTTGTAAAGATACATGCCGAAAGGGGCACTGTACTTCATAATGGGTCTTATATGGGAACAATACAGGGATGTTATGACCTCCTTGACCCTGGACAGATACCATTACTAATGAGGTGGGCCATATAGAAAGCTTTCTGTACAACAGATGCAATATGGTGGTCAAAAGTCAAGTTTCTATCAACCTGGGTGCCCAAGTCTCTCACAACTGATTGCATGCTTAGAACCTTGTTATTAATGTGATAATTTCTAGGGATGTCACTCTCCCCAAAGGGGATGGTGATGCATTTTTTGGCACTCAGTATGAGGCCATGTTTCTAGCACCAGTCATTTGTTTAAGTGAGACCTTCTTGGAGGATGTCCACATCACTAGAGATTAATGACAGTGCCCAGCTTGCAGTCATCTGCAAACTTGGTCAACCATAGCCCACTGGTTTTGGCCTGCAACTCAGAAATGTATATCCCAAACAACAGAGGCCCCAAGACCAATCCCTGGGGTACACCACTTGTTATGAGTCTACTGCTTGATGTGGTTTCCCCTATTTTGGCTAGGTGGGTTATATCAGTGAGCCAGTTTGCTACCTATCTGGTAACATATGGATATGCCTAGATGAGAGCGTTTATCTATTATACCCGAGTGGAGAATAGTATAAAAGGCTTTGGCCAGGTCAAGGTAGGTGGTGTGCACCATCTTCCTCTCATTCATGGCTTTGGGGACTGTCTCAAAGAAGTCAATCAAATGTAACAAGCATGACCTCCTCTTAACAAAACCAAACTGTATGGGATATAACGTTTGGAGGTTGCCGATGTCCTTGTTAATGAGGTTCATGATAATCCGTGCCATGGCCTTGCAGATTAGGCTAGTTATGTTGATGGGTCTATAATTTCCTGGATCAGTGACTGCTCCACCTTTGTGCAAAGGGATGACAGTGGCTGTCCTCCACTCAGCTAGGATGAAGCCAGTACTCAGGCTTTGGTTGAATCAGATTCCTAATGGTGTTGCAATTTCCTGGCTGAGTTCATGTGGGATGCAGCCTGGCAGGTTAACATGGAGGCTGTATTGGGCAGTGATGACTTGCTCCTTAGAAATAAGGGTAGGGGGGGCAGGTGCTGGGGATATCTTAATTTACTGATGTGGGGGACAGAGGATGATGTTTTAAGCTATATCTACAGCGTTTGTGTATGTGGTGTCATTGACTAGCAGTTCTGAGCAGATCTGACTGCTTCCTTTGAGATTGCGGACAAGTTTAAAAACTGAAAGGTTGCATGTATTCCTCTAACAGGCTCACAATAGACTCCCAAAAAGATAGATCCTCAGGGATATTTGCAAGGTAGACTCTATCTCACATGGGATGGTAAGCCATTCCAGAAGACAGGGGCACGATATGCAAAGGACACTCTACCAGAGGTCTCAAAACATGCCCCTGGAATGACTGGTAACCCCTTATCGGATGACTGAAGCTGAATGATCATGACATAGGGTCTCAACAGCTCCTTTAGATGAATGGGACTGAGGCTGTGCAAGAGACAGAAAGTGAGCAGCAAGATATGAACGACATAACACGTTGCGACTAACAGCAAGTCCATATCCTGCAGAAGTGATGTCATATGATGGAGCAATATCTAGTTTGCTGCTGTTTAGTGCATAATTGATCAGGTTTCAGTAATGCATAAGTGGGGAAGGAATAAGCAACTTGGAGTACTTCTTTTTATAGATTATTATCCCCTATTATGCATTTAAGTGGAACTCAAATAACTTTAAGCTGGAAAATGTTGCAGGCTATCAGTGTGTCAGTTATGATCAAACATCCACTTACAAGTTTCAGTGTCATATTTTTATCAGACTGATAACATGCATTTGGCTTAAATGATTTGGAGAATACATAATCTGCTGATTTGTTGAACGATTCCCAAAGCATTTAACATTTGTAAATCACACAATCCATATGTTGCATCTGTACATGTCTGTATGTGTCAGTTGGATTGTGCTCGGGTTGGAGGTGAGGTTTAGCTAATATGATGTCACAGTGAAAGAAGGATGCATCTATTAGTCATGAATATACCTTTGTGTGTCATCGCTGACACCATCAAAGAAATTATTTTTAGTATTGTGTTAAAAGTCTTGATTACCACATAATGGTTGGGAGTTATCTTTTTGGTCTACTTGGAAAGAATGTATATCTTTTCAACATGATTCCACATTTTCAAGTGTGTCTTGATTTTGCTAGTCACATTTGTCAGCAGTCATATCAAGACGATATTTAACTTGTAAATGACAGTCTTGACTTGGAGGGAGATTGGTGGGAACTAAGGGAAGGACATTGTAAATAAAAATCCAAAAAGCCAAAGTCTCAATTGAAAATGCGACCACAGAGAGACAGAAACTGAAAGAATAGACATGTCGAATGAAAAAGGGATCCTTTTGGGAGGGCCACACATTAATGACACATAAGACAGTGTTTCACTGAATAAAATATATTAAATCTCAAGTTAGTTCGAAGTTCACCAAAATAAGTAAAATACATAATTTTCCACACAACACATAGAAATACTTTTCTTTCTGATTTGCAAAACAAATATTTTCCTTTCTCCAAAAAATGTAAGTGCCAGTTCAACTGAATTGTTATTTAATCAGTTGTCGTAACCCATACAACTGAATTGTACCCACAGAAAATGTTCATATTCTCTGTTTGAAAATGTTCTTCTGTATTCCTGTGGTGCAGAACACTTCTGTCATTTGAGACTGGGTACTGTTCAAATTTATTACTAAAGTATAAATAATTATATCATCAGCTACTGCATCCACTTAGACATTAAATATGATATTATGTTTTCCCTACCTCAGCTTTATTTTTATTTGAAAAAGGCATGTTTTTTTAGACTAATGGAAACATATTTTATGTTTTGTAACTCCCTGTATTAGGTAGTACAATATTATCAAGTAAAAGGAAGGTAGGTATACTATAATCGTATATAAAGAGGGCAGGTGCACTATCACCATAAATAAGGGATATATATTTATAAATTGCAGTGAGAACACTAATATTTCCAAATGTCTTCATACCCTCTAATCTGATGAAACTAAGTTTCATATTCTACTCAAGAGGCATCATATAGAAAAGCAATTATAATGTTAGTGTTATGAAAGTCGTAACATATCTTCTTAATATTCTCATGTTTTACATGAACGCTATTCAGCAACTATTTTGCTTAAAGATGATAATCTATGTTTCATTTAGTGTTGATGTTTCCTATATACAACTTCAGGGCAAACCATATACCAAAAGTAACTTTCAAAATTCACCATTCTGTTTGTATTAGAGTTTGGAACAAACATTATGATATTTCACCTTTTCTGAATAATTTCAAATTTGCAGGGAAAAATATTCATTGGCTTTAAATATCACATCCATTAAACATTTTATTCACATAATTAAAAAAAAAAAAAAAAAAAAAAAACAGGAGCAACTTATTGAAAAGTGTTAATTTCCCAAAAAGTTTTAGTCACCTTAAGACTGGTGCAGTATGAAATTATGGCTCCTTTCAGCGAGTCCATACTTTTCAGCAAGACTCAAACCACTGAGCATGCTCAATCAAAAGGATGCACATCAAATGTTTTTATGTCAGGGTAATGCCTCCCACATGAATACACATCCAGAGGGTTTGCCCTTACATGCCATAAATCCATAGGACTACAAGCTCATAAAAAGCTCAAAGTTAGAAAACAAATAAATAAGCATGTCCTATCTCATGAAACAGGCTCAAATGGTGTAAATTGTAAAGGGTGTAAATGCATGCTATAATATGCACACATTAAATGCACCAGGTTACTTACCATCTGTGAGCATACAAAAACTGTACACATTAATATTGTTCCCTTAGTATTACGATAAAGAGTAGAAACAATAACATAGTTGTTGCCTTTTGTTTGTAGCTTATGTAAAGATAAGGATATTTGCCATATAGTAGTATCTGTTTCAAGTTCAATACTAGAAAGAAATCAGGGAAACCCAAAAACTGTGACCTATACTGCTAGTGATGTTTTGAAATCACATAGCTCCCTCACCAAAGAAAAGAAGGCTCATTGGGGTTGTAAATGACAGCCTTAAAGCCAATGATTTAACTGTCCTTTCACCTTTTTTAGTATGCTAAGCTTCTATCCATCTCAAGATGTAGATCAGCATGCACAGGGACACAAAACAGGATAGTGTGAGTGTGTGTGTGTGTGTGTGTGTGTGTGTGTGTGTGTGTGTGTGTGTGTGTGTGTGTGTGTGTTTCAGACCACTCAATGTCATCAACTTTCAATATTACTAACAGCTGTTTTGTTGACACATTTTGGTTGACAAATGTGTGGGATTGCATACTATATATATATATATATATATATATATATATATATATATATATATATATATATATATATATATATATATATATAGAAGCACTTTACATAATCGAATTACTGAAATCTGGAATGTCATATGGTTGAGACCATATGATCGACATTTCAGTAAATCGAATATGTAAAGTTGTAGAAAATAACACTTTACTTACCATAAAACGTTACGTGCACACAGAGGCAAGGCTTCTTGTACGCTCTGTGTGCGTAATGTTTTATCTTTTGTGGTGTTGATAGGAGGCGGAAATCTCCCGTTTTGCTTCATCTGGCAATATGGAAGATTTCCCTTTTCCCCACTGTAGCGCGATCTCGGAGTTGGTATATTTAAGTAGGGGGGGGTGTGGGGGGTGCAGGGGGGCAAAGCCCCCCTGCAAAAGCGATGTTTGACTTTTTTTGGGGGGGCTTCATTTTAGAAGTTCGAATTTCCAAAACTCGATCTTTTGGTCTCGACCATATGAGGTTTGAGATTTTGGGAATTCCATCTTCTAAAGTGAATCCATATATATATATATATATATATATATATATATATATATATATATATATATAAATAACTTACTGAACAGAGAGTGGTATTGTGAAATTCATAATACTAAATGCAAATTCTTGAAGCGTCAAAATGCTGAAGCTTGTCACAATCACAGCAAAAGATTCTCCGGTTCAATTCTTGGCTGGGAGTGCCTTCTGTTAGAGTCTGCATGTCCTCCCTGCATTCACGTGGGTTTCTTTCAGGTGCTCTGCTTTCCTCCCATATTCAAAAGACATATGTCCAGAATGTTTCTCCCCAGGACTCCACTGAAAATGGGCTCTGTCCCAATAAACAAAACATGTTGGAGGGATAGGTTCCTGACCCAGAGACTCCCCAGACTCTGGAATAGATTGCCCATACATGTCAAGCAGAGTGCCTCTTTGGACCTCTTCAAGAGGAACCTTGACGATTGGATGGGAGAAAGGAAATTCACCCCAGGGATCACGTCAGTCGCCCTGCTAGACAGGATTCCAGGAAAGTAAATAATGTGGGAAGAAATAGCCAGGGAATTGTTATGGCTAGGCTTGTATAGGCCCTAGGGCTGATAGCCTAGTACCAACCTATGAACCTATGGAATTTCCCAGTAAACAATGTTAAATAAATAAATACCTGCTGATAGCATACATGTACTACACATATACACTATGCCAGTGTACCGCCAGTTGACAAACAATATCACTCTTCTGTTACTAAAAGTCAGAGATGAATGTTAATTATTATTTTTTTTCTGAGGGATGGACAAGTCCGGCTCTCTACGTATGTAATGGTGAAGGAGGCATTTTGATTTCAACATTTTAACATTACATTCAGTATTATGACTTTACATTATATTGTTTTTCAGTAAGTTGGCATGGACTCATATGTATGTATGTATATATATATATATATATATATATATATATATATATATACACATATATATCTAGAGAGAGAGAGAGGGAGATTCACTTTAGAACACTGAAAGCCCATTACACTAAAATTCAAAACATTGAGACCAAAATCTTAAAAATTCAAAACACTGAAATCTCAAAACATTGAATCCTATAACATTGAAAAAACATAGGAAACCAACATTTAATATATGCCAGCACAACTACATACAGAAACAAATAAAAAACAAACCATATTACACTTCTCCAAATATAAGCAGGGGGCAAGCCACCCTGCACCCCCAACACCCCCTGCTACTTAAATATATCAACTTCGAGATAGCACTACACAGAAGAAAATGGCAAACGTACTATTCCACACTTCATGACTGCATGTTTAAATTGTAAATAACTATCCTCAACCTTCTCTTAGAAACACTACTTCACTGTTAAAACATTGCTCATTACTATACATCTCTTTCATACTTACTGGGGTTTCATAGGCAACCTCAGTCATGTTCCCTTCTTACTTGCTATACTACAACATAACACATCTTAGTGTAGTGTAGTGTAGGGGTGTGCACTCATGAATGAGAGCTAATAAAGGTCCTGCAGGTGAGCAAGTCCTGCTGTTTGATATGTCGGCCTTCAGCATTTTGGTCTTATGATACTATGATCTCAGGATTATGGTTTTCAAGACTGCAGGCTTCAAGGTTGTGGTAGTAAACCATATATATCTTTTTTTTTTTTTTTTTCAAGTGATCCAAACGTGAGTTGCATTTCATCAATTTTCATTTGTTGAGACACAAAACTCAAAAATCTTTAAAAACACAGAAAAATCTTTTTCTTGTAAGAGTGCAAACTCCCTGTGCTCTCCTTCCCCATAAAAGCAGTGCAAAGCTGACTTGCACAATAACATTACACGTAGATTGTAATTACAACAAACCAACATTAAACGAAATTGAAGAATAGCTACTCCATGATCCTGCCCTCTTCAGATATATGTGTGGGTGGAAATATAAATAGATAGAGAAACAAATAGCTAGACAGACCAACTGACAGATAAAGATATTTGGAGAGTGAGAAAAAGATAAATTACTTGAAACTTTTAAAGCTCCAAAACTAAAAGTACTTTCATTCTAATCAAATGTACTGTTTTAGACCAATTCAATAAACTCTCTGTCCATTTTATTCAGTTAGTAAAGAGTAATAAAACAGTAAGTGTGCACAACCTAAGATGCATAAATGAAGACAAAAAATAACTTTGTGATTAAAGAAATAATGAAATGAGTAATAAATTATGTAAATTCTGAGAAAAAGAGAAGGTATAATAGCTGCCAGCAATATGTTCAAATCAGAGAACCTGAAGGCGAATGGTAACAAGCAAAACTAGCTGCATTGTAAGTGAACACATAAATAAACTAAATGTACATAATAAATAAATAAAACTATAAAAAGAGAGGGAGGCAACAAAAAGGCTATTACTGCAGATGTAAATACTAGTATACAAAGCTAGAGAGGCATTAGATAAAATTTTAAGGAGATAACAAAGGGTAAACTTCTAATGCAAGGGGTAACACATAAAGATGCTCAAAGTGGGGATGCATCTTAAAAAGGTGTGGGCATTTCTGGCCGATACTATAAAATACAGCCCATCTAGAGTAAGATGGACTGTCCAAAAATGAAAAAAAAGAAAAAAATGCTAAAGAGCTTTAATCTCTTTTTTCCAAAGATAAATGTACACTTACGCAGTACTGACAAGACAAACAAAGGATGAAACATATGATGTCTGCAGCTAGTTATCTTTGGTTTATTCACCAGAATGCATCAATAAAGGCTTGTGTGTGCCTGTGCATTCAAAAACCAGTATACTAGAACACTTATGGGACAATTTGCATAGCTCCCATTATACCTTCACTAAGGGAGGTTTGCAATTGCTTTTCACAGATGGTATTCTGATTTGCCAGCGTCTTTCTGGTTTGGTCCTATTGATATATAGGAGTGAACGTACACACGTATGCAAAATGCACTGCCTGTTTCCATTTGTTTTTTTTTTCCCTCCTCAGATGGCAGCTAGGTTGAATTCTGACTTTGCTGTAGGATAATTTACATCACAGTTATAATCCTGTAATTCTTCCCTCTGAAACTCTACGTGGACTTGGCCATATGCTCCTTGTCTCATTTAAAACTACCAGATTAACTGTCCTACAAAGTGTCTCTGAGATGCATTCCTTGCTTCCACAACCCCACTTTAGCCAACCCCACTTTAGCCAACTCCTCTGAGCTGTAAGTTACTACTGGGAATTTTGTAATATTAGGGTATGTGTGGAGTTATTGGGGTACTGGCAAAGCAGATTAAAACATTCTTTTATCTAGGTAACTTATTCTGATGCTGGCATGTTGTTGCATACTGCCATTGCCCTGAAAAATCTTTTCCTTACTAACTTAAACTGCACTCACTCATTCAAAGTAGGGCTGAGAACTTATTAACTTCAGACTGCCTGATATATAGTCTAGTGACAGAATCAATTTCAGTGTCTTATGGCTAATGTCTGAGCTAAGAATTTATCTTATAAATGCATAAACCTAGGCTTTTAAAATATAGCTTTGATGAGTATTGAATAAAGTGTTTCTGCTACTTAATTTTACCATTATTTCTTGCTTGACAGTGTCCTCTCACTGTGTACTTGTCAGCCGTCTTATGACCACAGAAGATGGAATGTTTAATTCTTGTTCGTTTTATATTTTTTTCAAGGCATGTGGTAGTCACAATATGAGGGGGCTGCCTGTTTGATATATCTGTAAAACAACTTCTCAAACACCCTTGAAAAACAGATCATGAAGGGCTCATAGAGTGCTTACCTAATTAACCAGCAAATAGTTTTCAAACCTTTATTTACAACATGTCTTTGTTGCTCACCAGGAAGAGCTTTCCAACACTTTGTAAAGCTCATAAGGTTAATAAACACCATCTGAGGCAGTCCCAGTCAGATGTCTGAACAGAGCTATGATCTTTTAACAGCAATGCAGCAAAGGGTAGCACAGAAAATATGAGTCAAAATCTGTCTATAACTGGTTTCTGGAGAGAAAATTAGACTTGCACTCTAAATTTTGCACTGTGTTACATTATGTTGCAATGCATAAACTAACCAATTGTAATAAGCTGTAAGGTTATCTAGTTTGTTCATAGTCTGCAGTTTGTCAATTGTACTTATCATAATCTTGTTTATTTACATGTTTGTTGTTTTGTTGTTAGTTTTATTTGTTATCTAGGTAAGAAGGCTGGTCCAAAGACACTTTTCAGCCATGACCAGGACATATTCCAAAATCTTGTCCAAAAGCAAAACTTCAGAGTTATCAAATTATGCATAGGGTGACATGCACAGGCAATTGAGACAATATGTGCATAAACAATTTTCTGTAACACTGAGGCAGGAAAGCAAGACAAGATAAATGCATTGATGAATATAAATTCAATCCTAGATTACTCATAGGTAAGGTATGAAACTATGGAGGTCTGAAGGACACAGACAGACAAACTAAATCTATGGAAGGTGTTACGTAATGAAGTGTATGATAACCATAAGGTGTCACTTTATGGAATCTCACACAACTTTAAAGGACACATCTGTACCAGCTTCTACTGCCGATTTTGGTAATAGATACTCTGTATCAATGACCCTCTTTGTGAAATAATTTAACATGGGTTCCATTGAACTGTTAGTCAAGCCACTTCTACTAGCCCTGTCCTCTCTTTCCACTGCAGTCACATTCCATTTTCACTTTAGCACCTTATATAATCATAATATATCCTTCTTCTTTCCTCTTCTTATGTGAAAAAGGTTAACTTCCCTTTAAGCGTCATCATGTGACATCCCTCTGTAGCCAATCAGTACTGTGTCAAGCACCATGACCTCTTTCATATAAAGACAAAAAACAGACTGGTTTCGACCCAATGGCCTTTTTCAATGTATAACTCAGTCAGTTCAACCACCACATTATATACAAAACCATAATGGAATAATTAATCATTAATTAAGCAATTATAAATGTTCATTTAAGCCAGGTGGAAATAATCCCCCCAGTTTCACAATCCATGATTTTTCTTTTTTATTTAACAATTTATGCCAACCTATTTTCAAGGATCTATGTCCCTTAATTTTGTCAATAATAATGAATTTAAAAGTTGCTGTCTTGTGAGAAATAATGTGTTTATATAAAGCATTGGTCAAATGCTTATTCCTGATGTTACTAAGATGTTCTGAAATACGAAATTTAAAGGGTCTAGAGGTTTGGCCAACATAAAAAGCTGAACATGAACAGGCTGCAATGTATTTAGCCCAATCACTATTGCAATTACCAAAAACATTAATAGAAAAAACTTTAGAAGTGTTTTTATTTGAAAACTCTTTGGTCTGAAAAATATATTTTCAAAAAGAACAGTGTCCACAAGGGTAACACCCCACAACTTGTGTCCCATCCAGTGTAGCCTGTATAATACATTCCATGGGCATGAAACTTTTATAGTAACTAAAATGACTCCCCAAAGTTTTACCTCTATGAAAAGAGAATAAGCATTTATTCCCCAATAAATCACATAATTTATCATCAGCCAAAAGAATATCCTAGTGCTGTTGCACTATATCCAAAAATTCATGGGTATTTCTACCATAAGTGGTGATAAACTAAATTTTATTGTCCCTCTGAGATCAATGTTTCTTATATGAGTAAATCATTTCTGGAAAGTTGTTGAACCTCCCTACTGGTCTGCATAACCTTAGACATAGAATATTTATGTTTCCTAAAGCGGTTAACTAAATCTTGATCAAAATGTTTGTAATCTTCAGTGTTAGAGCAAATTCTATGTAGCCTCATAAATTGTGACTTGGGGATGTTGGCAACAATGTGTTTTGGATGACAGCTGGAGGTGTGTAATAATGTATTTAAATGATGGGATTTCCTGTATAGTGAACTAGACAAAGTACCATCAGGTTGTTTAGACATGGCTACATCCAGAAAAGAAATGGATGTAGCATCATAATTAATTGTAAACCTTATACCCCATTTATTTTCATTCAAATACTGGTCAGACTCCTGTAAATATACAACGTCCGACTTCTACACCATCCAGCAGTCATTAAAAAACATTTGCCAAATATCTATTTCCCCAAGAAAAATGTTATGCTTGCTGTCATATATAATAATCTGTTCAAGATAACCCATAAAAAGGTCAGCATATATGGGTGCAAAGGATGCACCCATAGCTGTACCTTTCAACTGCAGATAACATTTGGTATTAAGGTAGAACACATGTTTAGACAATACATGCTCCGCCAAACATACAAAGAAAGTATTGAAACAATAAGCTGGTTGCATAAGTGCGCACACCCTTAAACTAATACTTTGTTGAAGCACCTTTTGCTTTGATTACAGCATTCAGTCTTGTTGGGTACAAACCTGCCTTCAATTAAAGAGACTCTGATTAACCCCAAATAAAGTTTAGCTTTCCTAGTAGGATTTTCCTGACATTTACTCAGTTGCCTGCTACAGCAAAAGCCATGGCTCACAGAGAGCTTACAAAGTATCAAAGGGGTGTAATTGTTGAAAGGTATCAGTCAGGAGAAGGGTACAAAAAAATTTCCACAGCATTGGATATACCATGGAACACAGTGAAAACAGTCATCAAAAAGTGGAGAAAATATGGGACAACAGTGATGTTGCAAAGAACTGGATGTCCCTCCAAAATTGATGAAAAGACAAGACAAAAACTGGTCAGGGAGGCTGACAAGAGACCTACAGCAACACTGAAGGAGCTGCAGGAATTTCTGGCAAGTACTGGTTGTGTACTACATGTGACAACAATCTCCCATATTCTCCATATGTCTGGCCCATGGGGTAGGATTGCAAGATGGAAGCCTTTTCTTACATAGAAAAACATCCAGGCCCTGCTAAAATTTACAAAACAATACATCAAGTCTCCCAAAAGCATGTGAAAAAATGTGTTTTGGTCTTATGAGACCAAGCCTGAACCTTTTGGCCACAATTCCAAAAGGTACGTTTGGCGCAAAAACAACACTTAGCATCACAAAAAGAACACCCTCCCTATGGTGAAGCATGGTGGTGGCAGTATCATGCTTTGGGATTTCTTTTCTTCAGCTGGAACTGGGGCTTTAGTCAAAGTGGAGGAAATTATGAACAGTTCCAAATACCAGTCACTTTTGGCATAAAACCTTTAGGTGTCTGCTAGAAAGCTGAAGATGAAGAGGAATTTTACCTTTCAACACGGCAATGAGCCCGAGCATATATCCAAATCAACAAAAGAATGGGTTCACCAGAAGAAAATTAAAGTTTTGGAATGGCCCAGCCAGAGCCCAGACATAAATCCAGTAGAAATTCTGTGGGGTGACCTGAAGAGAGCTGTGCACAAGAGATGCCCTCGCAATCTGACAGATTTGGAGAGCTTTGCAAGGAAGAGTGGGCAACTATTACCAAGTCAAGATGTGCCATGCTGAAAGACTCCTACTCAAGAAGACTGAATGCTGTAATTAAATCAAAAGGTGCTTCAAAAAAAGTTATGCAACCAGCGCATTGTACCTTTTTTATTTTTTTATATTTTTCCCCTAACAGATTTGTTTGTTTTTCAATTGAATTGTACAGGTTATAGGTCACATTAAAGGTGGGAAAAGTTTGAAATGATTTATTGTGGTCTCATTTTTTTATATCACAAAAAACTGGCATTTTAGCAGGGGTGTGTGTACACTTTTTATATCCACTATACCTGCCAAGATACAGTTTGGATAAAGTTGGAAGATGATGGACTCTTGTGTGACATTGATTTGGTCGCTTGGTTTTTTCTTTTATACCGGTGTGCACTTGAACTTGACTTTACTTATTACTGAAAGATGGAGGAGTGCTGTTTCACATTCTGAGTGTTGTTGTAATTATATAATTGTTTCAGGATTTGAATTTGTGATTCTGCTGGAAGATGGAAGAGTGCTTTGAAAGCACTGAAAGTAGAGCTGGCATCTGCTGTCGATAAACTGTTTTTGGGGTGGATATTTACATGAAGCACAATGCATTTGGACTATTATTATAGGTGAGTGTTTCAGTGGCTATTCAAGTTTGCAGCTACTTTTATTTATTTTGTCCTCTGATTTATAAAATTAATTGCTATTGCGATACGATTTATTTTCCCAGTTTTACAAGGTTTAATGGAGGTCACTGTCTGCTATGCATTTTTTTATTTTAAAATACTACTTTCAAGTTCTTTTTTACTTTAGATTTATCACAAATTATTGTTATAATGTTTGGTTCAAATACTGTTTACTCATTTTTTGTTATCTACAATGCTTTGTTTAAAGTGCTATAGTAAACTTGAAGTTGATGTTCAAGTTAAATAAATCGCAGTTCTTGTTGCTCTGTAGTTTTAGTCTGCCTCTGTTAGATGTGTATTCTGAATCTAGCGCATGCAGTATAGCACACCTGGATGGAATAAAGTGAAATGTCTGTTTCTTAGATCATGCTGTCTATAGGACCATCTTCATGCTTGGTGCTCCATGTTTTCCACATTGTCAACCTTGATAATATACCCAAAGTGATTTATCTAGTTTTTCATGCTCTTTGTAAAGTCATAAATGCAGACTTCCAACAAAGCAAAGTCAAGATTTTCACTTCCTTTCCATCAGAGAGCCCACCTTCCTGTAAGTAATACCCTCTGCTCCTCATTGCTCAATCACATCTTTCCCCATTCCCATGATTCTATAGTCACTGCTTTCCTCTAATATTTGCAAAGGCCCTGAAGTCTCTATTTGAACTAAAGGTATGGTTTAATCTAGATATCAATCTACGTTTGTGACGATCCAGTCATAGAACAGAATCATATGATTTTGATAGGATCTACATGCTGGAATTTGTAGGATGCCAATTTTATCCCAGGACCCCTGTAGGCCTTTACTTCAGGACCCATTATTTTATATACCACTGAAGTCAGTCTTACAAAAAAAAGCTCTGGAGATTAATACATAGTACTTTGCAGTGAACACAGGAGCAATACAATTAACTTATGGTCTACATGTGTAAAATAATATCTAAAAGTTGATAAAAAATTTACAATTTACAAGTTGAGTTTGGAAAAATATTGTGGAAGTGTAGTTACCTAAAGTAGAACGAGTAAGAACAGGTCCACAAGTTGTATAGATATTTTTTTAAAGTATTTCTAAACTTGTTGAAGGATTTTGTTTGTCTTTATGCCCTCGAGAGGGTATTCTTTATGTCAGTCTTCCTCTACCTAATGTAGCAGACTATTATCCTGTCTCTTGTTGACTTGGTAACCTGTTTACTACTTTCTTCATGCCACCTTAGACTGCCCCTTCAAGGTTCCCAAAAACAGGTTCCTTCTTTCATCTGTCACCTTCCCATATTACTGTTTATGCATCTCAAAAACAGGCATAGCACTGTGTGAACCTCCCCAACTCCTTCAGCAAACCCAACATGAACCATACTGGTGCACAATTTCTGAATTTAAGGTCCTTCCTTTCACCTCACCAACTGGAAAGAAGGTTGAGGGGACTTCATTTCCTGGATCTAAATCATGCTTTTTGTTTGATACCATTCAGGTTTCTGCTCTGTTTGGATAATAAAATACTCAATGAAGTTCATAGTTTAAGTGCTTCTTCCTCCTCTATGGCTGTCCCATGCAGTCATATGCTCCTCCATGCCAATCCAGTGCACTAATACACCCTCCATGCTCATCCCACACAGCCATATCCTCCTTCATGTCCATAATATGCAGTCTCACCCTCCTCCATGCCGTCCCATGCAGTCACACCCGCTAATTCACTCCTGTTCCATGCAGTCACACACTCCTCCATATCCATCCCATGCAGTCATGCGCTCCTTCATGTCCATCCCATGTAGTCATGTGCTCTTTATGACTATCCCATGCAGTCATGCACTCCTTAATGTCCATCCCATACAGTCATATACTCCTCCATGCTCATCCTTTGTAAGATCCTCTTCCTACATATCCATCCCTTGTCAGCACCCCTCATCCATGTCCAGGCTTTGGAAGTGCCCCCTTCTCCATGTTCATCCCTTTTAAGCACTCTTTCATCCATGTCCATCCACAGTAAATATCCCTTCCTCTATGTTCATTCTTTGACTCTGTCCTTGACAAGATGGTCATCCCTTTAGCTTTAAGTAAGTGGCCTTGTAATGGATGTCACTAAACCAAGCTTCCCCATTTGCCCCAGCAATAGTAATGCTACAATCCTTACATTGTTTTTTTACCATCATCTCCCTCTTCCTGCCACTATACCGGATCCTATATAACCTCATAGGGTCAGAGATTTTTGTGTCAACCTTATCTATCTTCAGTGTTGTTCTTGAATACTGTTAGTGAGTTACTCAACTTTATTGTGAAGAATAATTTATTCCAAAGTTTTACATGTTACTGATAATAAATCTGTCTTTTTTTCTGTTATTTATGCTATTTTTCATCAGTAAGTTACTGAACTGTGTGTTGCCTCAATTCATTGTACATTGTAAGTCATGTATTTTCTAAATAAACTGGACTGGACTTGAATTAATATATTATGCACATGTGCCTTTCTAAGAAGTCTAAAAGATACAAAAATATTGAAAGTTCCAATAAACTGTCAAAGTAGTTCACCTTTTCCATTCCCTTTATTGTTGGTAAGAATGTAAAATTTTGTGAATTGTGTCATATGACTTGCATTTAGACTATAGAATATTGACAGTATAGTCTATAAATGGGCTGATATAGTCTATAAATGGACTGATATAGTCTATACATGGGCTGATATAGTCTATAAATGGGCTGATATAGTCTATAAATGGACTGATATAGTCTATAAATGGGCTGATATAGTCTATAAATGGACTGATTAGTTACATAGCAGCACAATTACTGACTATGAGGTGTTATACAGAGTAAATCTTTCCGAATTCAGTTCAAACTAATCAAAGCTGTATTTATTTACATTGATTCATTTTTTTATTTTATTTATTTATTTTATTTTACATTTGTTGACCGGGCTAGTCTAACTGGATATATGTCCATTTTCAGTAGAGGCCCGGGGAGAAAAGCTCCAAGCATTAGTAGTGACAAAGATTACAATATATAGTAATAGTCAAAACAAGTTACAGGACTTTGTTACACTGAGGTTGACATAAGTTGACATAAGATTCATACATATTTTGTCTACCCTTAGTATTGCCCCATTTAATTTTGTAAATTAAAGTATGTTTATTTTTTACCTAATCTCATAATAACACAATTAGTGACACTGAACATGAAACTGTTGTAATTGTAGAAATTAGCAATCTATTTAAACCATTATTTAGTATTTTAACATCCTTAACATAGGTAATTGTATTCCCCAGTTTTCCATCATCTATATATTTTCCAGGTGCTTTTTGCCCTAGTGTGTTGGTATATGTTCTCCTCCAAATTGCCTCTGGTCATCTGTTGCACTGTACAAGGTAATTATACCAGTAGAGTACAGTACTGGGGCAAGAATCAACCAGATGGGTAGATCATACAGGCATCCAAGAGTTTTACTTTTCAGTCACTAGCATCCTGGCAAAAAGAGCACCTGTATGGCATAATCCTACCCTATAGAAAGAAGAACAAGTGCTTCTATCACTGTAGTGACCTACAAAGCTTTCCTATTGCATGTGCACTCTCCCACACAATCTCTGATGAAGAATATTATCAGGCAGTGTCTTGGTTAGCTGAAATCCCACCCTAAGGATGTGCACCTCTCCAATGAAGGACTATGGCTTTTTGAATACCATTGCACCTCTCCTCCTTCCCTAGGATGGCTTTCCCAGCATTCCCTTCCATGCCCATCAATTACCTGAGCTGTAAATCTAAGTCAGATTGCAACTTTTGTTCCTCTGCTCCACCAGAACTGGCCCATAGTGTACATCAATATTTATTATTTGTTTGTTTATATATTGGCATTTTGATTACTGTGAAAAGTCCAGTTTCAGTGGAGGCCCTGAAGAGATTGATTACAAAACATTTTAAGAAACAATAATTTTACAATCTTCAAAAATAAAAATAAAACATCTGTGGTTTAAATAAGTGTAACAAATTAGTGATAATATAAATACATTGGTTAAGAAGCTATACAAGTTATATGATGATCATTTAATATTTACAGAAATTTTAGACAGTTTTAAGAGAAATTAAATGTAAGTTAGTCTAATACAAACAGGAATTGCAATATGAAGTGAGGGGAAAAAACAGGATTCTGGTATATTTAGAGAGAAAGTCAGGGAAGACAGTTTGGTAAAATTAAGGAAGTAGGCACAGACGGGAGAGTAAGACGGTATAAAGAATGAAAAGGACTGCAAATAATCACAGATTTCTAACGGTAACTATTAAGAAAAATGAGAACAAAACAGAGGGGCCCCAACACCGAACCTTAGGGGATTCTACTTGGTACATCAGTAAGCCTGTACGAGTAATCTTCTCTTCTTGTTTCAGCATTCCCACTTTATCCAGCAGCTTATCCAATGAATAACACAATCCTTAAGCCAGAGGTCATCTTGATTATCCTTATGGCATACAAGCATTGAATACTTTGCAAGGTCTATTTTTGTTCATGCATGGTTAGTCCTTCACCCGGTGCAACATCTTCAGAAAATGCCAGTAAATTATGTAGGGAAGACATCTTTAAAAAAAAAAACATGCTGTTCATAGTCTGTCAATATAAGCTTACCAGAATAATCTTTGTTTGCACCCACTCTTTCAGTCTACAAAATACAAAAGTGAAGTGGATAGATCTGCTGTTAATAAGGTGCGACGTACACCCACCGTAGCATAATGAGGTTCAGAACCTTGAGCAAGGCTGTGTTGGGCTTTCTCTGTCATCAGAAATTCAATGTGAATATATGAACTCAGACTTTTTATAGTCAAAAATGCAACAGAACTCATTACTTCTGGCAATATATCCTACATCTCATATTTGTAAGCGCCATCTCTCCTTATTTTTGCAGAACAACTCTACTTTCGGAATTTGTCCTCTGTAGTAATTCTGAAAAATAGCATTTTTTTTATATTTAAACAGAAAATAAATGTTTTCAAACAATTGCTTAGATATTGCAAAACATTACGACAATATATATCTCTTTTTTTCTTTATATGGTGCAATAGTAACTTTAAATAATAATAATAATAATAATAAAGTAAACAAGGTAGCCCTTTGTATTAATCAGCTGCCCTAATGACATTTTAATAAGAATTGTAATACTATAACTTCCACAAATACCCAACCGATACAGTTTAATACTTTTACATTTTCATTTTTAACATCCTCTCACAAGGATAAATGTGAAAACAGGCACACTTGCCTGGCATCCATTTCATAATCAGAAAAAAATGAATACATAAATAAAGAAAAAACATGGACTTTGCTGTGCTAAAACTCATAAGTGTGCTCCTCTAGGCACAATCAGCATAGTAATAATTCTTTATTTTAACAGAACCAATCCAGCCTTAAAGCCACCAACGAACTCTATTCAGCTAATCAGGCATTGGGGTTTCTGTAAGTTATTTCTCCTTCTCGTAACAGTCTGAAACACTCCATTACCTGCGCATTATGCTAATCCCTGCTTTCTGATTGGCTGACCTCATTAACTACACATTAGGAATACTAGTCACCCTGTTCGGCTCATCATTTCAAACCTCTAGGAAGCAATATTAATGCACAAGAACCTAAATAATAAAGTTGATATAAGCACCAAATATTTTAGTAACATTTAAGCGGCTTCACTTCTGCAATCATTATTATTTTATTTTCTCCACAGCCCTGCTGATTCCCTGCAGGCTGAATAATAAAATGTTTTTCATTCCCCCTTTTTTAGCATAGTAAATATCATGTTGCCAGCTAATTCAGCTCTCTAATAAATATTTATTCTTCCACACTAGAAGCAAATTAATGATAACTCTCAACAGAGTGTCAGAATAATAGGGAAAAACTGTACCACTGTATAAACAAGTCATCTTTCTAGATAAATAAGGCCAAGTATATAATGTAATGATGCTTGACATACCTAGCACCTGCATGTCGGTGTTTCAAACAGATTCTGACACAAAAGCAGATGGTGGCTGACAGTGGTGCATTTCTATGTTGGTAAACTGTTGCCTAATCTCTTTTCAGATTACTGTTGGTTATTTAAAATTACTTGACCAATACCAGGTAACAAAGTTGACATTTTTTTTCTGGCACACAACTCTTCATGGTTAACTAGACTAATCATTTCTTGGTAGAAGATATACACATGCATATATAATACTTCTCGTAGGGTCACAACAGGGGCACAGTATTTGCTTACTAGGAGCACAGAGTCAAACACTAGCTTCATTATATCAAGCTTAGTGGACTGATATCCGCACAGCTCACCTTTTATTTTGATATACCATGTGTGAATAGTAAATTGCAAGCACCTTTAAAAATATATATGTACATGTACTGTATGCCTCTATAAATGATTTTACGATGAGAAATCCTGGGGAACAAAATAGAGAAAACTAGGCCCAAGTGGGATAATGCAGTCATTAGTTATACATTCTCATCCACTTGTACATGGACAGCATATCACTAGTGAAGGAATGTAAAGTGAAGTGGCAGAAAGACAAGTCTTAACTGTCCTTGGCCCACATCCTTCACTGGGTCTACCTGAACTCCAAATCACCCCCAGTCCAACACTTGAATTTAAGCTGAGGCCAGCAAAGACCTTGATGTCCATCTTCCAGACATTTTTTCCTTTATGACTTACCCACTTTCTTCCAGCGTAACCCAAAAATTTTGTTAATCCACTATAAATATACAGACAAAGGGTATGAGTTTTATTCCTACAGTTTCTACTCTGTGCACATCTCTCTGTAAATTATTCAAATCTTCGGTTCCACACTCTTTCTGAAAATAGGCATTATATCTCAGTAAAAGAACACAAGGGAAATTAATCCAGCATGTGTGTGTGTGTGTGTGTGTGTGTGTGTGTGTGTGTGTGTGTGTGTGTGTATGTGTGTGTGTGTGTGTGTGTATAAATATATCTATTTTATATATATATATATATATATATATATATATATATATATATATATATATATGTGTGTGTATATATATATATATATATATATATATATATATATATATATATATATATAGATATATAGATATGCACAATATATATATATATATATATATATATATATATTATATAGGTCTGTATGAATGGTGCAGTGGTGCAAGTTTAACGTTTAAGAGGTTCTCTGGTTCAATTCTCATCTGGAGTGGCTTCTATGTGGAGTCTGCCTATCCTCCCTGTGTTTGTGTGGGTTTTCTCTAGGTGGTCTGGTTTCCAGGTTCCTCCAATGGTACAAAGACATGCATCTGGAGCATTTCTCTCCAGGCCTCTGCTGAAAACTGTCTCATTCCAAGTCAGACTTTCCTAGTAAACAAATTTTAAATATACATATCTAAGCACCTGTAATCCTGTTACCTATCTATTGTTTGCATGTTGAATTGCTGTATGATGTTTATCATAACCTGTGGACCTTCTACTGCACAATTGTTTCCTCCTTTCATTTTTCCTACCTCTCTGCTACTTTATTTCTCTTTCCCTCTGACTACACTTCTGTCCCTTTTCCCTTTCTCTCCTCCTCTCACTCCACACTATAAAACTCCCTCCTCTACTCTGTATTCACTACTTCCTGCACTCTCCTCCTTCCTATTTTTCCCCTACCCCATTTTTTAACTGTTTGTTTTTCTCACTCTTCTTTTCAGCCGCTCCCCCAAGGTGTTTCCCCCTTCTTCACTGCCAGACAGAATATCCCTCCTTTCAAAGAGAAGATGGCGGTGGACAATCTGCTTGATCTATATTAAGTTTACTGGGACACTATCTCCCTAAAGAGACTCAGTGTATGTAATCTGTCTTACATATGTTTTTCTAGCATCTACCTAACTTGAGCAGCATTCTATCTTGGTACACATGAAAGCAGCCTACCAGTGGTCATTGCACAGACCCCCCCCCCCCTCCAACCCCATCCTGGGTTTACAGTCTACTCCCCACAATTACCTCTATCTAATCTCTATACACCTGACTTCTCTGTGGCTCCTATTCTCCTCTGAGTGCACCTCCCTCCTTTTTCCACTAGATGGCAGCATACTCCTAACAATACGACTAGCAAAACTTCCCTCTCCACTAACTTACTCTCCACTAACTCAGTCTGTCTAGAAAGTGTCTCTGCCCTTCACCAAGAAAGCTGCACTTTATCTCTCCACACCTAAATACTTGTTTTTAGAGAGTTTTCCACCAGCTAAAGTTTGTAACCATATACCTGCACCCCTGCAGTAGTTCTCCTTCTCCTGCCTCAGGTCACTGATTGTTTTCAGGTCTTCCCGCCTTCTTGGCTCTTCCCGCTCCGTTCGCCCTGTGGGCTCACTCCGCTCCCCTACCCTGTCCCCAATTTCCACCTGCCCCCAGTGGTTCTAGATGTATTGCCTGCCCAATATTCCCACCCTCTTCTCCAACCAATCAGGATACACCTTTCTATTAGTCCTTCCTTCTTCACCATCCAATCAGGATACACCTTTCCCCCTCCCCTTCCTCCACTCTACCTACTTCTCAACACCACACCCCCAACACACCCAAATTCACATCACCCTCTCTTTCACTCTTATCTGTCTCCTATTACCATGCTCAGCCTTCCTTCCAAAGTCCTTCTATTTTCATCCTTCACCTTCCTTCTACTATCTCTATACCAAATAACCTCCTATACTGACTTCCATTTACTCTGTCCTCCTTTTACTCCCCAGCACCATCTTACATCCCACTTCCACAACATCTAAGCTTCTTTAGTTCCCTCACACCCTCTCCTTCTCTTAAAAGTAAACATTTTCCCCATCTCAAACAATAACTACAAACTTAAACCAAATCACTACCAGCCTCATCTATCAAAATACAAAACTAATAAGCGTATCCCCAATCCCACTTTCCTTCACTTAGCTGGCGATATACATCCCAATCCAGGTCCAAACTTCTCTCCTACAAATCACCCATGCACCAACAACAAAACCTCTAATAAAAACCTCAAGTTCCTCACTATCAACGCCCAAAGCTTAAAAAAATAAATTAACCTTCTTCCATGCCTGGCTCACTCACAGCTCCCCTGACACAGCAGCCATCTCTGAAACCTGGCTAAAACCTCACATTAATGACTCTGAATTCCTACCTCCAGGATTTCATTCTCTCCGATCTGACCGCACTAATAGAAGAGGTGTTGGAGTTGCTTTAATCTACTCCAACCTCTTAACTATGACCCCATACCCTAACACCATCCCTTCTTTCAATAATGCTGAACTTGTAACTGGCTTACTAAAAATAAACAGCCACAAAAGCATCTGCATTATTTCCCTCTATATTCCTACTGGTAACAATACCAATACACTGGAAGACATCCTCTCATGGTCCTCCTCCAATATTAAGCTAGAAACCTTCATTTTGGGAGATGTAAATATTGATTGGGGGAAAATCAGTAACCCTAATCCCTCAATAACTATCAACCTATTCAACTTCACTCAACTTACTGACTCCATTACTAGACCTAACAAAACTAAACCCCTGGCACCATACTTGACTGGATACTAGTATCTCATCCTAACAAAGTTTTAAAATCTGGTGTCACTCCTGACCCATTAGGAGACCACCTCCCTGCCTTCTCCATTCGAGCCACTCCCTCCTCCCCTCCCTCTCACCACTACATTCAAACTCGTAACCTAACTAACTTTAATCCTACTTCTTTCTCTAACTCCCTTAAGCTACCTAACTGGAACCCCCTAAAAACACTGCCATTAGACGAAGCCGTTGAATATTTCAATTCTACATTTTTAACTGTCTTTAATTCCCTAGCTCCTATAAGAAGAAAAAGAATCAAAACAAAACCCACCCCTTGGCTCACCAATGATACAAAAAAGATTATGCTACAAAGGGATAAAACCTGGAAAGCCTACCTTAAACACAAACACCCTGAAATCTTCCTTAAGTTTAAACAATTAAGAAACCTTGCCAAAAAACTAGTCATTACAGATAAAAAGTCTTACTACATCAAACTACAAGAAAACCATGCAAGAAATCTCAAACAATTCTGGAACTCTATTAATTCCCTCCTTAGACCAGGTACAAAAAACAACCCCTGTCCTGATACCAGCAAACCTGACCCAGAAATTGCCTCACTATTCAATTCCTTCTTCACCTCTTCCATCACTGAGCTAACCAAGACTTTCACTAACAACAACCCCCCCAAATCAATCTTCCCTTCCCTTCTCCCCCCCTCTTTCAAACTCAAACCCGTATCCACCAACCTAGTAAAGAAACTGCTCTATAAACTAAAGCCTTGCTCCAATGCCCCTGACAGCATCCCATCCTCCTTCCTAAAAATAGCAAATAGCTTTTGACACCATTGCTCTACCTATCAGCATCCTAATGAACAGGTCTCTACTCAAATCCTATGTACCTAAACTCTGGCGCTCTGCTTTCATTCTTCCTCTCCATAAAGGTGGCAAAAATTGTAATGTCACCAATTTCCACCTCCATAGCCATCCTCTCCCCTATATCCAAAATCCTTGAAAAAGGCATCCACCTGCAACTCGTGCCATTCCTTACCAAACACCAACTACTCTCTCCTACCCAACACAGCTTCCACCCAGGACACAGTACTAACACCACCCTTCTCTCCTTCTTACATTCTGTGAATTCTGCACGTGACTCCAGTAACTTAGTATCCTCCGTTCTACTAGACCTATCCAAAGCTTTTGACACCATCTCCCACACCCACCTTCTAAACCATCTCTCTAATCTCAACCTTAGCCAAAAAACTCTTTCCTGGTTCTCTAGCTACCGTTCAAACAGGTCCCAAGCTGTGAAATGGGGCCAAGCCACCTCTGCTTTCCTTCCTACCCCTACCGGAGTACATCAAGGTTCCATACTTGGCCCATTACTGTTCAATATCTTTATTAACGACTTCCACAAAGCCATTACCAACACCACAATTGTGCAATACGTTGACTATTCCACTTTGATCTGCTGCGCCCCTAACCTAACAGAGCTCCAAGCTCTAACACAAAGAGCCTTTTCAACCACTGAAAACTGGATGCTCCAAAATCATCTCTCCCTAAATGCAAACAAAACTAAGATCCTCCTTTTCTCTCCCTCCAAATCCTCATCTCTTGATAAAAACTCATTCCAAATTACCAGCCTTAACAACTCCACTATCGAGATCATAACCTCCACCAAACTTCTTGGTGTTACAATTAATGACCAACTAAAATTTAATACTCATATCCAGCTAAAAATAAAAAAACACACATAAAACTTGGCTTACTGTATAGAAACAACCACTTTCTGTTTCCTCCCACCAGGCTAACCCTTGCCTCTACCTACCTCCTTCCCTCTCTACTATATGGCGCTCCTCTGCTCACTAATCTAACATCCACACTTACCTCCAAATTGGAACAATGTTACAACAAAATCTCCAAATTTGCCACTAATGCCAAATCCTCCTCTCATCACTTCACATCCCTTCACTCTCTAAACTGGCTTGAACTCCCCACTCAACTTTACTTTCTCCAAATCACCACAGCCCACAAATTACTGTTCCATCCTACCAGCTGCCATGCTCTTTCCAATATTCTACAACCTTATATCCCCCCTTAGATCCCTTAGATCTTCTCACCAAAACCTGATCACAGTACAAAACCCCAAGCGCCCAGCAGGTCAGCTTCTCTTACCCTAGTTAAAAAAATGGAATGCCCTGCCCACCTCACTAAGAACCTGCAACAGCCTAAATAACTTTAAAACCCAACTTCATTCTCACCTCTATCTAAATAGGATATGCAACTGCACTCTTCAGCCCACACCTCTCAAACTATCTTCCCCCTTCTCTCCAGGCTAACCTCTTTACCTTCCTAACCCCTTCTAAAATATTAATTGCATAAGCTACTAAACAGTAAATTCTTGTTTTTTATACTTTATGCCTGTTTTTCCTCCTGAACACAACAGAAATTGTTAATATTTTTGCTATTTGCAGCAACCTGGTATTTGTATTGTAGGCTATTTACAGCAACCTGTTATTTGTAATGTAAATGGTGTTTGAATTTTTCATGTAATTAAAATTGTTGTTTCCTGTGGAGCTTTTTCCCTGGGCTTCCATTGAAAATGGGCCCCCAAGCCCAGTGGACCTCCCCGGTAATCAAATTGAAATAAATAAATAAATAATATATAGATATATATATATATATATATATATATATATATATATATATATATATAGATATATATAGATAGATATAGATATTTTTTTTTCATCTTAACCTGGCAGAACAATGATGGTGTAATTATTATTATTATTATTATTATTAAAAAAGAATGCTTATACTTTATAAACATATAAATTATTAACTCCTTAATATCATAAAATTCAAAGTCATGGGATACTTAACTGTAATTGTAGCACCTAGAACACCAGGATTACACTCCAAATCTGGAAGAAGGCAACTTTTATGAGCACCTCACCGATGAAAGAATCATGCTTAACAACATTGGCTAAGCTCTTGTAAATACTGTTATGCTCCAGTCTCATACTAGGTGATTAATAGCAGCCACTATAGAAAAACTTCTGAAACATTTTCACAGCTTTTAATGCTATAATACACTTTATGTTGTTTTTCTCTCTCTCTCTCTCTGTTTCTCTCTCTCACTCACACAGACACACCACAGACACAGACACACACGCACACACACACACACACACACACACACACACACACACACACACACACACACACGCACACACGCACACACACACACACACACACACACACACACACACACACACACACACACACACACACACACACACACACGCACACATATTCATTAAGCAGAATGCCATACTGTGTTTTTGGCACCACTAGCTTTACTACAGCTTTCAAAGCTGCAAAATACCTTGTGCTTTTGTCCTCCTTTTTCCTTCATTATAATGCATTTTGGTAGCTAAAGCACTATATACAACCAAGAATTATGTTCAGACCACCATTCAGAACTATTTGTCAATGTGGTCTCAAAATAAAGTCAATAAATTCACTTCTCGAGCTTCTTCCATCCACTTCTCAAATACATTAAAAAAATGGTTATGATTTGTGACCTACTCATAAGCCTCTGTTTTGAATATTCATTATCAACCTTTGGTTTCCACTTCTAATTTAGGCATTAGTAAAATTTTTCCATTTAACATGCTGCCATCACCCATGTTGACAACTCATTCCTTAAAAATCACAGCCCAATATGCAGTAGTTCTTTTGAGTCATGTAGACCTTTGCACACTAAGTCACAAAAGAAGCTAGCCTGTGTTTGTCTGCTCACAGCAAACTGCTTATAGCATTATGCATCCAAGACATGCCTTCTTTTTAGCTCTCTCTCTCTCTTTCTCTATTGGCCTTCTTTTGTGCAATGCTATGTGAAAAATGTGTGCACCACAGAACCATCACATAGCCTAGCAAGCAATTGTCAATGCCTAAAGGACAGGATCAGAAGACGTCCCACCTCCATCCTTATGTTCATGAACCAGGCTGGTGGTCACCAGATCTACTGCTATGTTACTTATTTGGTCTTGAATCATACATTTCATATTGCAGCAAAGCACTGGAGTCTGGCCAAATGTACTACCAGTTAAAACAGTGTGGCAGTACAAAGTGTCCAACAGCTTTAAAAGTTGTAGTGTGATTAGTGATGCACTTTGCATGCATGTGGCAGCATGAGCACTTAGTGCCCTAACAAGCCCCCAGATGATGCAAATGGTATAGTTCTACCAGAATCTGACTTGAACAGCAAAAACAAAAAAAAAATGTTAAATACAATTGAAGATAAAAAAATCTTTAGCCAGTGAGCTGCTATGTTTCTTCTACTGCATAGTAGTTCTTTCCTGTTTTTTTTTCTACACAGTCTGACAAACTGTAGCAGGCAACTATACAAGCTCCTTGCTATAGCAGTTAAGAATCATACAGTAATTTAAATCATCTAAGTAGCTGCACTGTTAACTAAGGTTACTTAGATGAGTATCAGCAATCATGCTCACAGCCACTGATGTACAGGGAATGATCTGCACCTCTTCTGTGGTGCTGATTGTACCGCCTAACAACCTGCACCCAGGGCGGCTGCTCCTTTACCCTACTCTGGCTACAGCTATGTTCTAAGGTGTGTTATAGATTTAAAGATTTAATAGGTTTCACGTGAAACTCTGTGATAACTGCAGCATGTGGCAGTGTTAGCTGCCCGTAGCTATAAAAGCATTCATAACAAAGAATAATATGAAGTTCAGTATAACAAGTTTACTTTTCTCTAAGTTTTAGAGCAAACTCATTCTGTTCTTGGCATTACAATACACTACTATCATATGAGTACCCAAAGTGAGCATTTTAATCCTATAATCAATTTAATTTTTTTAATAATTGCATAATATTATAGTATGCCTTAGCATATTTACCGACAATTCAATATCATATTTAAAAAAATTAAAGAGTTATTTCAGTGATTACAACTAAATGAAAATTGGTCTGGCAAACACATGTCCAAGAAGATGGTATATCAGTGGTAAGTTTTAATCACAAAGACTGATTTAAACCATGTTAATAAATTTATTCAAGGAGCAACATTATTTTATTCAAGATGTATCAGTCCTACAGTTTGTTGAATTATAATGGTATTGCAGGATACCTCCCCCTGCATGGGCTGCATGGATAGGTTCTGAGCTCCACAGCAAATAGTGTTTTTTGGGCTGAATTACAGAATTCACATATTGTTCAATGAAATGGACTTTAATGACACAGCCTAGGCATATTTTCAGCACTGGTTTGAGAACAAAAAAAATTTACTACACCTCAGCCAATAACATAAATTAATCCATCAAAAGAATTAATTAATTAACTAAGACAATGTCTTCTCTGCAGGCTCACTATAACAGTAAGATGAACATTGTTTCTAATCAGTTCATCTGTCTAACTACTTGGTTACCAAATCCAAAACTTGTAATAAGCAGTGTTTGTTTTGGCCATGGAAGTTGTTAGAATCTAAAGGACTATGGCAAGTTCCAGATACAACCGCAATAGAATTGTGCAGCACACTAAACCATCTGATTTCTGACAATCTGATGAACAACTCAGTTTCCATTGTCTCTTATGATACAGACATTTATTTTTTGTCGTACTAAATAAAGAAGCTCACCATAAGCCATCAAAGCCGCAATAGAATTTTTCAAATTATATTTTTGTCTTTTGCTAATTTTGCCAGTTTTGACCCAGAACTAAATCATTCTTAACTTTAGTGCAACACAACACATGTTGTAAGCTAATAATAGCAGTGAATGACAGTATTGTCACTATGTTACGGATATGGAAAATGTTTTTGATCCAAAACAAATGACACATACACACCCTCCCTTGCTGGTGCAATGCCTGATTGTATAAACAGAGTGGACAGAACCCCCCCCCCCAACCCCTTTATCCAAAATTTGAGATCATAGAAGTAAAATACAGTTGAAGAAAGTAACAAGCAATAAACTATATTTGGGAAAAACTCACTAATGAGTACTATTATGTAGAAAATCAGAAACCCCAGTATTGCAGGAATACATAAAACCTAAGTCTTTAAAAAAAAACATACTGAATATCAGTGATCTTTCTTTTGAGCCTTACATGACATTCTTCTTTGTAACTTCTCAGCTCAAAGGATCTTAACTGATCTACTTCTGCCTTATTTATATACTGGCCTAGCTGTGTACCTATATTGCAAAATCCTTGCCTTGCGTATCTTAGATTGTTGAAATCTGGTCAAAGGTCATCCACCACCATGGTTCAAGCATGGCAGTTGTCTAAGCTTTCAACTAAAGACACAAAACTGGATTAATTTGGAAAAGCAAAGTTCTGTACACCCTACAATTCTCTGACCTTCAGCATGATCATTTTTTGTTTGCTTTCAAGATGAAGGTGATATAATAAAATATGTCTGTACCTGAGAGTTTCTGATGCACCATACTGGTATGAGATGCTAGAAGTGAACACATATACCAATGCAAACATATATACAAGAAGCTTTGTTCAGGTCACTGCAGTCACGTGCATTATGAATAGGCACAAAAATCACAAATGAACAAATATAAGGACATTTGTCTGTGGAGAGATCTATGCCTGGCATACAGGGCATTGTCAGACCCCACTCTGATGGATCTCCTGCATATCCACAAAACAAACAGCACCAGAATTACCCATTATAAAGACTTAAACCATGCCTGTAATATAAATAGGACATGCTGGAGAGATAGGTATGCATCCCAGAAACTACTCTATCTATGGAACAGGCTCCCCATCCATGTGAAGCAGCTTTCCTCCCTAACCCAATTCAAGTGTAACTTGAACAATTGGATGGGAAACCATTCATTCATCCCTGATTTGGCACCTATGTCTCTAATGGACATAGGTAACCTGTAACTTTTTTTTTTCTCCTGGGCCCATGCTTGCACTTTTCAGGGGAATCAGAACTTGTCAGAGATTTGAGATGCATGGCTAAGCTTAAAAAGGATATTGTGGTTATTAGCCTAATAAACCTATGAACCTATGAACCTATGAAGTGAACCAGCATGCTTTGCTGGCAAAGCAAAGGCAAGAAATGGGGTGACAGTCTGATTTCATTTTATGAATGGCTCATATAAACTCTCCAGAATTGTTTAATTATTTACAAAATTGTTTCACTGTATCAATGAAAATTATTAAGTGTCCTTAAGACTTTTGGGAAGATATGTAAAACAGATAACACGACATGAACATTTATTTATTTATTGCATTGGTTTACCGGAAAAGTCCACTGGGCCTTGGAGAGCCCATTTTCAGTGGAGACCCGGGGAGAAAAGCTCCATATACAAATTATACAGAAAATAATTTTCATAAACTCATATGAACACTAATTCCCTGGTACAAAGCAGTGTAATCAGACCCTAGTACATACACCACCACAGGTACAATGTCAGGCTTTCTCAGGGATCATTTCCCAGTTTATACAATCAGACATCTCACACATCCACTTAAACAGCATGTTTGTAAATCAACATGCAACCTTTCCAAGTTTAGACAAGAAATGTTTGTTACTACCCTATTATATATTATCTATAACTTCTTAAAATCCTCCTTTTAGATGACACTATAAATTAATTCAGTACAACTTTCCTGAATATTCTAAATAGCCTTGCACCTCACAGTTGTACTATAAAGCAAATAAATGAAGATAAAACATACACTACAACAACTTTCAGAATAATAGTAAACAGAACCGTGACATTTCTTGACAGCCATTAAAGAAATCTTGCATCCCTCTCAAAAATTCAACACTAACCCCTCTCCCAATAGCTCACCACTCAAAACCACAATACAGTATAGCATCTATAACCAAGAATTCCCCAATATCTAATCCTAGCCCTGCCCAGCACCCATGGATCACCACATCCACTTTCACCTTCAAACTTGTGCCCACATCCTATATAAAATTACTCTTAAACAAACTCAAACCATGTTCTACATCAGCTGATGACCTTCCAAGTGAGTACCTTAAAATAACAGCCGTTAGCATTGCTTATTCTTTCCTCAATCCTTATAAATAGGTCAGTCAAAGAATCCCATATTTCCTCTCTCTCTCTATCTCTGGAAAAAGGCACATATTATCCTTTTGCACAAAGGAAGAAATTCAAAATACATTACAAAGTTTAGACCTATAACAATCTTATTCCCCTCTCCAAAATACTTGGAAAATATATTCAAAAACAATTGCAAAACTATCTCCTGCAGGAAGAACTCCTATCCCCAACACAACATGACTTCCATCCTTCCCATAGTATCAGCACTTCACTTTTAACCTTTATAAATACTGTCAATAAAGCTAAAGATAATGGCAAACTAGTCTCCTCCTTATTTCTAGAATTGTCTAAAGCCAGTGACATAGTTTGTCACAACAAACTTCTGCTTCAAATGTTCTCATTAGGTTTGTCTAGGCCCAGCCTTCTATGGTTCAAAAGCTACCTATTCAATAGGTGTGAGTCAGTAAAATGGCACTCCACCCTCTCTCATACCTCCCAGTCACCACCAGTGTACCACAAGGTTCCCCTCTTTAACATTCTCAACAATACCCTCCATACTTCTCCATGACAGGCCTCCCTAATACAGTACACAGATGACTCCATGACAGGCCTCCCTATTACAGTGCACAGATGACACTATGATGGGCCTCCCTAATACAGTGCACAGATGACTCCATGACAGGCCCCCTTAACACAGTACACAGATGACTCTGCACTCATTTGATCATATGACAACATAGCACACCTCCAAGAAATTACTCAGGAAGCTTTAACAGCCACTGAAACATGACTTTGTAAATCATAACTTATGCACAACCCTAAAAAAACTAAGCTACTAATTTTTCCCCCAAATCTCTCTCTCTCATGAAAAAAAAAATTAAAAGTCCACTCTTGATAATTCAACCATTAAAGTCGATTCTCCTAGCAAATTATAAAGGATGCTAATGGATGATAATCTTAAAGTCGATGTGCTCATACAAGCTTGCATAAGAAAAACTCATAAATAATGAGGTATGTTTTACAAAGCCAAAAACTTTTTCACCAGTGCAACTAAAGCTACACTTGTCCTTACTTATCTTCTCCCCACACTTCTTTATGGCATTCACATCCTTACTAAGCTCCAGGCATCACAAAAATCAAAACTTGAACAACGCTATAAGAAAGTTGTTAAATTTGCAGTAAATATTCCTTTCAGAATCCACCACTGTATAGCACTAAAAAGTCTAAACTGGTTAGAAGTACTCTACTGACTAATATATACATGACTTTTACCATTTATAAAATTATTTAGCATCCATCTGCTTGTCCAACACTAAATAGCATTCTACACAACTATGTTCCCAGTAGGTCAATATGATCCAGTGGCCAAAAACTCCTGTTTGTCCACAAACCTATCAAATCTGCTGGGCATTTTCTATACTTGTACCTTGTTGATAAAGCTTGCAACTCCTTACATGTATGCAGCATGTCAATAACCTCACTTCCACCCTTCAAAGGAATTCTGAAAGGCATTCAAGCCAATAGCTGGCTCTGTTATTGTGCAACACCAGGATAAACTATATCCCTAAATGTGTAAGCTGGCTTTTCTGTCACTTCAAACTGTAATTCCTGTTTGTATTATTCTAACTTACCTTTAATTTCTGTATAAACTGGCTAAAATTTCTCTAAATATTAAATCATTGTCATATAACTTGTATCTGTTCTTAACCAATGTTTTCATATTAAGTCTAATCTGGTATAATTATTTAAACTGCGGATTTCTTTTTGTATTGTTTTTGAAGATTGCAAAAGTATTGTTCTTAAAATGTTTTGTAATCATTTGGAGCTTTTCTCCCCAGGCCTCTGGTGAAAATGGACTCCTACCTAGTTGGACTCTCCAGGTAACCAAATGTCAATAAATAAATAAATAAACAAAATAAGCATTATGCTTAGGCCAGCAGTCTTTATGCCATACAAGTCCATGTTTCTCATATGTCTGTGGAAAAGACAGGCTAAGGCCTTCACATGTATTTTTCTCATACTGTTAAAAGTAACTACTGACACACATAAATGCTGGCAAATCAGAAATACTGACTTTTTCAGTAACTTTTGATTACTTCTTGTTATATCCTGGGAAATAAGGAGACCACACGGTTCTGGAGTCGTAAGGCCTTTCTTTATTAAGAGCCTCCAGGTGCGCACCCATGCTACATGTTCACAACTTCTCCATAGTCATACATACACCGGAAACAACAAGTTACCAGAGAATACAGAACCAACAGTACCTGTTGCTAATTCCCCAGAGCGCCCCTACAGTACAATAACAGCATTACATGCCCGATACTACATTCCTCCCCTCTTTAAGCACTGAATAAGCTTCCTTACATAAGACAACCAAGGGAGTAAGCACAAAACCAATCCCTGTAGTCACGTAATTTCGAAATACCCGGCTAGTATTAAACAGTTACCCTACAATCGAGTTTGGTTGCTCTTTTAAGCTAGACATGCAATTGTAACATTGATAGTCCTTCAAGTAACTAGGTTTAACCAGTGCCCGCTTAGAACGGCGCAATGGTACCACCCTAGGTGACTCCGGTGTCACAGTTACCACCTCTGGTATCAGTGTGTCCTTCCCTGGAAAAGTTGGGTCCTCGGGAACCTCTCCTTCCAAGTCCTGGCGGTCTCCCTCGGCCCCCAATATCGGAGATCCTCCTGCCGCTGTGAGCCCTTCTCCCGAAACTAACGGTACTTCCGGGGCTTGCAGTTCCATGGAGTTCTTCTCCTGCACACTCCGCAGAATCTGGTCCACATGTCTCCTCACCACTGAACCTCCATTCAACCTCACCTGGTACGACAAGGGACCCGTGCTCTTGACAATAAACCCTGGAATCCATTTAGGTCCATAACTGAAGTTTCGCGTCATCACTGCATCTCCTTCCAGGAAACTTCTCTCTCTCCGTCGTCGATCATGATGTTGTTTTTGCCTCCACTGTATCCCCTCTACCTTAGCTCGGATGTTTGGATGCACCAGATCCAATGTTGATCTTAATCTCCGTCCTTGCAACATCTCGGCAGGGGACAATCCCGTGGTAGACTGGGGTGTGATGCGGTAGTTGAATAACACCCTTGATACCTTGGCTGCCATACTTCCATCTCCGGCCTTTTTCATCATTGCTTTAAAGGTCTGGACAGCCCTTTCAGCACATCCATTTGAAGCCGCATGGTATGGTGCTGACGTAACGTGTACAATGCCATTTTGTTTCAGGAAACCCTTGAACTCTTCACTCACGAAACATGAAGCATTATCTGATACAATAGTCTCTGGTAAACCTTGGTTACTGAAACTCTTCCTCAGGCATTCAATGGTAGTGGCGGAAGTGGGTGTTTTGACTGGGTAGGCATCCATCCATTTTGAATGAGCATCCATTATCATCAGAAACATTGCCCCCATAAAAGGCCCTGCATAGTCTATATGAAGTCTCTGCCAAGGTCTACTCGGCCACTCCCATGGGTGTAGTGGAGCCCCCACAGGTAAGTTGCGATGCTGCTGACAGGTTTTACACTCTTTCACAGCGACTTCAATGTCGTGGTCCAACTTTGGCCACCAGAAATAACTTTGTGCTAAAGCCTTCATTCGGGTGATGCCCACATGACCCTGGTGCAGCTGTTGTAAAAGTGCCCGTCTTCCTGGGGGCGGAATTATCACTCGTGCCCCCCACAACACGCATCCATCTTGCACACTCAGCTCTGTTTTCCTCACCTCATAAGGCCGGAAAACTGGATCAGGTTGTTGTGTTGTCCAGCCCTGCTGGACCCATTGAAACACTCGAGCCAACACCGGGTCTTTTCGTGTCCAGTCACTCAATTCCTTCGCGGACACCAACGTGAGGTCCTCCATCATCAACACTCGGTCCTCCATTTCCTCTCGCTGTGGAGGCCCCGGTAGCGGCAGACGGCTCAGCGCGTCCGCATTGCTATGGTGTTTTCCGGGCTTATAAACAATCTCATATTCATAAGCTCTCAACGTTACAGCCCATCTCTGAATTCGGGGAGAAACCATCTGAGGCACGGCCTTCATCTCATTGAACAGTGACAACAAAGGCTTATGATCGGTGCACACAGTAAACTTCCTGCCATAGAGGTATTTGTGGAACCTCTTAATTCCAAACATTACAGCCAAACCCTCTTTGTCTAGCTGGGAATAGTTTGACTCTGCTGGTGTTAAGGTTCATGACATGAACCCAATGGGTCTTTCTTGTCCATCTGGCATACGGTGTGCCAACACGGCCCCTAACCCATAAGGTGAGGCATCACATGACAAAATTAAGTCCTTGTGACTATCGTAGTGCACCAAAACCTCTGAAGACTGCATTAGTTCCTTGGACTGCTCAAACGCTTTGTCTTGTTCCTCCTGCCACGTCCACAGGGTCTCCTTCCTTAGCAGTTTATGTAAAGGAGCTAACAGCGTTGACAGATTTGGTAGGAACCTGTTATAATAGTTGAGTAAGCCTAAATAAGCCTTCAGCTCTGTAACATTTGTGGGTGCAGGTGCCTCTTGGATAGCTTTTACCTTGTCTGGCAGGGGGTGTAGGCCCGATGCATCCACCTTGTAACCCAGGAACTCTGCTTCCTTTGCCATGAAAGCACATTTACTCCTCTTCACCCGTAAACCAGCCTCTCGCAGTCGCCTTAGCACCTCGTTCAGAGTCTCCAGATGCTCGCAATTGTTCCTACCCATCAACAGGATGTCGTCCAGATACACAGCCACCTTCGGAATTCCTGCCACCAGTCCCTCCATTATTCTCTGGAAAATAGCTGGACTAGAGGAAACACCAAAGGGTAAACGATTAACTTGGAACAGCCCTTTGTGTGTGTTAAGGGTGACATATGCCTTTGACCCTTCTTCCAGAACTACTTGTTGATATGCATGACTGAGGTCCAGTTTACTAAACTTTTCACCTCCCGCCAGCTTTTCAAATACATCCTCCACCTTGGGTAATGGATATTGCTCCAGCTTCGAAACTTGGTTCACTGTGAGCTTGTAGTCACCACATATGCGTACAGTATTATCTGGCTTTAATACTGGAACAATTGGTGCCGCCCATTCCGAAAACTTCACTGGTTCAATTATACCTTGCTTGGTGAGTCGCTCCAACTCAGTCTCCACTTTCTTCTTCATGGCGTATGCTACGGGTCGAGATTTGTAAAATCTTGGCGTTGCGTTTTCTTTAACGTGTATCTTTGCTGGTGGACCCCTCCAGGTCCCCAGTTCCTCTTTGAACACTTCTTCATTGTTCTCCAGCACCTCTTGCAAGGCCAGCCCCCGCTGTTCTACTTTATGGAGCCGTAGACAACCCATTTCCAGCTCCTTTAGCCACGCCCGGCCTAACAGGTTTGGTCCGTTACCTGCTACCACCATGACTGGCAACTGTTTGACTTTATCTTTATGTTTTACAGTTACTTTGGCCATCCCCAGTGTGGGAACGGTTTCACCTGTATATGTTTTCAAAGTCACTGAACAGTCCCACAGCTTCTGAGCTTCTTTTAACCATAACTTGCCATACTCAGCCTTGGACAGAACTGTCACACTACATCCCGTATCCACTTCAAACTGCACCATTTTACCATTTAAGTCCAACTGGGTTGTGATGGGATCGACTCTTTCCCACCTGGCCTCTTTCATGTTAAACATAGTAAACACTTCCTATTCTTCCCTGGTGTGTTGATTTGTACCTTCACGCATGTGGTGCGCAAACTGCCGTTTTATTTTTCGGTTTCCCTTCCTGTCCATCATACTGCTCTTTTCTTCCCCCTTTCTCGGCTGGTCCCTAGCGGGCATTGATCGGCACATTTTCTTCACATGGCCCTTTTTTCCGCAAGCATGACATTTTTCATTTAAGAAACGACAGTTCCTTGACAGATGTTCCCCGCCACACCTGTAACAAGCATACTGACCAGACTTCCCTTGTGATTTATGCTCCCCGACCACTTTATGCACTGGCAGTGGGGTAGCACTCCTGCTCCCCACCCCTTCGATGGTTCTTGGCTGTAAATCACGAATGTCTTTATTCGCCGTCTCGATGGCCTGTGCCAACTTCAAGGCCTTTTCAAATGACAACTCAGGCTCCGCTAACAATCTGCGTTGTATGCGGTCATCTGCAATGCCACATACGAGCCTATCTCGTAGCATTTCTGTCAGTCTGTCCCCATAATTACAGTGTTGCGCCAGTTCCCTCAGCACTGCGACATACTCCGACACTGTTTCATTGGCCATTCTAGTCCTTGAATTTAACTTGAACCTTTGGACTATTGCACTCGGCTTCGGGTTATAATGTGACTGAAGCAAGCTCGTCAACTCCGTGAACGATTTATCCCCCGGTTTATCCGGACTCAATAAGTTCCTCATCAGACTGTACGTCTTGCTGCCCACCGAGCTAAGCAATATGGCTCGCTTCCGGCCCGCATCCATTATCTGGTTTGCTTCAAAAAAATGTTCCAACACTTCACAATACTCCTCCCAGGTCTGGGTCTGACAGTCGTATGCAACCAGTGACCCCAACATGGAACCAGACATAACCCCGGCAGGCCCAGTCTCTTCGTCGTCTGACATTAACTGCACCCCGCCGTTTTCACTCGCAGCGGACTCGGAGGCATCCCATCCTCGTCGCCAATATGTTATATCCTGGGAAATAAGGAGACCACACGGTTCTGGAGTCGTAAGGCCTTTCTTTATTAAGAGCCTCCAGGTGCGCACCCATGCTACATGTTCACAACTTCTCCATAGTCATACATACACCGGAAACAACAAGTTACCAGAGAATACAGAACCAACAGTACCTGTTGCTAATTCCCCAGAGCGCCCCTACAGTACAATAACAGCATTACATGCCCGATACTACACTTCTCCATACAAATGAACATTTTGCTTGTTATATTACTGAAAGATGCTGGTTGTGATGTCTAGGACAAGGTCACACTAATAGTGATTAAATTCAGTTCTTTGTGTGGACAAATGCAGATGCATCATGGCTGAGTGCAATGAAAGTCCACTCACAGTAGGCATACAGATTAGCATTACTGCTGCAATGGCTGGAGAAACTAATGGGTTCAGCTTTCCTCACACCTCCACAGGGAATTAATCAGAATGATCAGAAACATGCTTGTCCATCCTGTACTTCTTCATTAATAATTCATTGCTAAGCTGGTTGTGGAATTACCACATGGTCTGTCGTGGTGGAGTGACTAGTGACACAATGCCTTAGAAACTTCCCTTTAGCTCCACACATTACAGAAGTATCACTACATAAAAGTACTTTCAATGTCTTCTGATGCAGGATCATTAAGTACTTACTCAATACACGGTTGATGAGTAAGCCAAGTACTGGATACTGATTGGATACCAGATGAGCAACACTGTATAATTATTGGTGTGATCAGTGATTGGTCCAAGAATAAAATTAAAAAACAGGATCTGCCATTTGTAAGTTGGCATAATCCTATCAGTGATGTCACAGTATTAATGGCATTCATATGCATCCATCCATTCATCCATTTTCAAACCCTTTTTCCCATTTTGCACATGTGGTCGGGGTGTCACTTTCAACAGTGACAATCATCTTGAGCCAAGGTTTACACTGCCAGGTGGCTAGCCCTGCCAAGGTAGTTCACCCATACCACTCATTCACACACACACACACTCACACCTATGGCCAATTTAGAGTGTCCAATCCACCTATAGCATGTCTCTAGAATGTGGAAGGAAACCGAAGCACCTGGAGGAAACCCATACGACTGTAGGGAGGACATGCAGACTCTGCACAGAAGGCACCCCGACTGAGAATCAATCTGGAGAACCTCTTGCTGTCAGGTGACAATGCTAACTACTGCACCACCATGGCTGCCCAAAACATTAATAGGGATACATAAAATCCATCATCCAACTCTTTAACATAGTTTGGAGAATGGCTTTACAGGTTACAGTTGTGCAATTTAAGTTAAAATCTTCCATTCAGCAAACAGACAAATCAATGTTCAGTGAAAATATGGCAATAAACCAACATTCAGAATGAACGAATATGCATGACACATATAAAAGAGTACAGTCTCCCCTACTGTCTGACATGAAAGCCAAAATCCTCAGCAGTACTTTTGATTAAACAGAAGATAAGAATGACTGCCTTTTCCTTTTAATTCTGATGCATAGCAACATCAATTCCATTTATTTTTCTATGATTTTCTCCATGGCTCCCATAACTGTAGTCAAAGATCATAGGTTCAGTGCAAACTTTACCCCCCCCCCCTCAAAGGTCCATTAAAGGCCCCTGATACTTGGCCCACACCTCACATCTCCATAGAATAAGTGTTACAGCCTTTATCCAAGGCAAATAACACAGCTTTCAAGGCTACAGCCTGAGCCCTGGCTTCATTCCAGCAGAGTGGAGAACTGCCATTGTGATCCCCTTGCACAAAGGTGGTGCCACTACTGACCCTGGAAGATATCACCCCATTAGTTTGAGAAGTCCGCTCTGTAAAGCCAGGGACCGTATTATTATGGATCTCATAAACAAGGACAAAGACAATCTCCAAGCACTTGACCCCACCCAGTTTGGATTTGTTCACGTCAGATCTTGCCTGTTTTACCTGGTTGACATTTTTAAGGCTGTTACCAAGGCCCTGGGTGAGGGAAAAACAGTACATACAGCTTACCTTGACTTGGCCAAGGTCTTTGACATAATCCCCCAGTCAGGCATAATCAAAAAGCTAACACAACTTTGCATAAATCCCTATCTCATCAGGTAGGTGGCCAACTGGGTCATTGACAGGACCCTCAAAGTCAAAATAAACACCTCCTCCTCTGATAGAAAACTTGTTACTAGTAGAGTTCCCCAGGGATTTGTCCTGGGGCCCCTACTGTTTGGCATCTATTTCTCAGAGGTCCAGGCAAAGACAAAAGGCCTGTGACTGACCAAGTTTTCAACTGACTGTAAGTTGGGTGCTGTCATTGACTCCCAAATAATGTTAACATATTGCAAGAGGGTCTCACAACAACTAATGACTGGTGCCAAAGCCATGGCCTCAAGCTAAATGCAAAAAAAGTGTCATCATACCATTTGGCAAAAAATACGACCCCTATTTATTACCACATCAATGGCAACCCCCTAAGCACACAACCTGTGGTGAGAAACCTGGGCACTCAGGTTGATAGCCTCACATTTGACTACCATTTGGAGGCAGTGGTCAGAAAAGCCTTTTACTTGGTTCATCTAATAAGTAAAGGGATTGCATCCAGAAAAAAGGAGGTTATTACCTCTCTATACTCTTCCTCATTAGACCAATAATTGAGTATAAAGCCCCTTTTGGGTTGTACCTCTCCAAACATCTTCACCAACTGGAAATGTCACTGAAATACCTCACAAAGAGAATCCATGGCCTTCAATACCTGTCCTATGATGACAGGCTCAAATCACTATCACTCTACTCAGTATCATACAGATCACTCTGGGGTGATCCGTGTCTCGCCTATCTAATAAGCGACATCAACAAAACCTGCTGGAGAGACAGGATTGTCTCCCAGAGGCTGCCCCAGCTCTGGAATAGACTTCCCATACACATCAAAAAGAGCACCTTGCTGACCCTCTTCAAGTGAAACCTTGATGAGTGGATGGGAAACCACAAATTTGTCCCAGGGATTCCACCTGTGTCCCTCATTGTCAAGGGGTGACAGGTGCTGACTGAGGTTTCTTTTTGGGGATAAACTCTTGGCTAGGCTTGAAAGGGCCCCAGGGCCATTAGCCTAGTAACCTCCCATGATCCTATGATCCTATTACCACCCAATCCCCAAATTCAAATCTTGTTTTGACTAAATGATCTGGTCTGTGCAGTTGTAATAATGATTGTGTACAACTTTTTATTTGGCTTAATTGCAGAATGCATCACAAGTGGGTTGCTTTCTGAGAAAGGCAGCTTTCGGCAAGAAATAGCTTGATTGAACAAATGTGTTAATGACCCTTATTCTACAGAAGTAGGTTTTTGTATCTCAATCTCCATTTCATATTGCTAACTTTGAACAACTCACTTAACCAAACCAGTAATTTTGGGTTTCAGTAAAACAAGGCATTCATATTTAATCATACTCACTTAAATTCTCCTTCTAAGCTGGCCTTTAATAACACATAACATATCAATGGAGTCAAGAGTTTTACAGTAATTAACAGTGTAAGTTGATAGTACTTTACATTTTAATAAAATGGGAGCTCCCTTAGACTGCTAGGACACTTTGAATAATTTTGCATTTGTACATGAGGCCTGTCAGGAAATATGCATAATAATTTATTAAATAACAATAAAAGTGTAAGCCTTTAGATAAAGAAAATTGTTAATTTATTCATACACTGTTTCTAATTTGTACAGCACTGACATAACCTACCATGAAGCCTTTATTTTTTACTTGCTGGGGTTTTAAAGCTATAATTGTCTGGATTTTTCTGTGTATGGATGTGAGTGAGAGTTACATACTTTTTGAACTTGAAATGTCTTTGCTCCTTAGTTACAGATGTAATAGCGTTAGTCAAGTAACACCTTAAAAATAAGATTTACGCAACCACTTTATCAAATCACTTATTTAAGTAGAAGTTAAAAACATGCTGTTCTGCTTCCTTTAAGATTCTGTACAAAACCTGCACTGTTTTAAGTACATTACAAATAATGGGTGCAGGCAGCCTCCACAGACTTCTAATAAATGTATTTTGCACTGCTGCTTGGACTCTTTTAGGCATTATTCTTTAAATCAGTCCAAACTGTGTGTTCTTACCTGTGGTGTCAAATTATACTTTCTTAGCAAATTTACATTGTGGCACTTATTTTAAAATGACTGCCTGCTAGGTTCATTAGGTACATTTATTTAGAAGAATGTATTCTAAAATTGGTGTTAGAAGGTATTGAAATGCCTGTGAAATGATTTGAGCATGACAACATTCAAGCACTCACCATGGTTTTTCAATAGCCCAGAATATGCTGGTCTAAAAGTTGCAAAATGTGCATTTACCTATGTTACTTTATTCTAGAGCAAATGGTGTTTTAATACATCCTGCTAGAAAAGTATTCAGTCAGTTTAGTCTGAATGGCATAATACTTTTCTATAGAAAGTCTAACTTGAGCATCATGAAAAGTAAAACTCTGTTTTCTTGAAGTTTTGCACACAGGATAAAGGCATCGGCTAGTGAATTCCATAATGTAGCTCCAGTTGATGTCCTTTGTCTCCATTAACCTGTTAAACCTATGAACCTATAAGACAATTCTCTAACTCAACAGAATTTAATATCAACTATACTATGAAACACGACAAATTTGTATCTTAAATACTTCCACAGCTGTGAAATAAACTTCATCCCCCTTTCAAATGAACTGAACTCATCAAACCATACTTTCAAGAAGGAATTGTATGACTAAATAAGGTTTGGGAACAAACCAATTTGTCTAGAGACACTTTACAGTGGTTAGGTGGTTAGAGGAAAGGTGGCCAAAAGTTTGGGGGAGGGTGTCTTAGGGCTGAGTGGGAGGTGGAAAGAGTTTAGGTAGAGTAGTGGGTAAGAAAGGATTAAGTTTAGATGGAGGAGTGCTGGAGAGGAAGTGAGGTAAGTGTAAGGAGGGACTAAGGGGGGGTTATGTGAGTGTAGCTGAGTTGGGAGGTCAGATTTAGTTGTGAACTTGCAGCTGCAAGTATTACATCCATGGCAGGTACTGCGGTGCAGGTAGGGCTTGGACTACTTTTAGTTCGGAACAATGAGCTTATGCATTTTTTTTATGGTGGGTGATGGTCTGTAGGTGTGGTCAATGGTGTGGAGAATAGTTTAATGGGGAGTTTTGGCCATGGTTATCACTGCCGTGGTGTGGGGAATCATTTAATGGGGAGTTTTAGCTATGGTTATCACTGTTGTGGGTTATTTTGTTGATAATGATTTATTGAGACTTATCTTTCCAGGCGGGTGGGGAATGAGGGTTAGGTAGTGCAAGCTTTACTGGCTGGGCCTCTGTACTGTTTGAGTTAGCATTTTCATTGGTGTTTGTGGTAGGCATGTCTAGAAACATCAGGGATTTGTTGGTGGCTTGACTAGGGTGCTCTTTTCATTGGGGGTCTGTGTTTTGGCAAAAGCAATAGTTTCCTAGTCTGTTCGTTGGCTAGGAAGTATTTATGAGCAGTGGTTCATTGCAGAGCAAGTGCAGTCACAACTGGAGCTGCTTAACTGTTGAATTTGGGCCCATATTTTGTGGAATGCCCAGAATTGGTTGGTTGGTTTATTAATTGATTAGCGGGCTGGCCTCAGATTCCCTGTCCATTAGAGAAACTTTCTCATATTTTAAGAAAAATTAAAAATTGGTCCCTATGTGGTTTTCATTGGTGGGGTGTGGTTCATATAGTAGTAGTGTCCTGGGCTGTTCAGAATGTTGCTACTCTCCAGAGTTTTGTAAAATGTCCATAACTGGGCTTTTATGTCGGTCTGTACTTTATGGGATTTATGGTTTCCTAACAGGTCTCCAAAGTCTGAAGTTGGTACCTAATGCCATATCTTCTAGTTTATATTACAGTAGGTTAGCATCAATCCTTTCAGCACAAAACATATTATTTTAGCTTATTCTAAAGTTAACAGATCAATTAAATCTGTTTGATTTTGGTTTTCATTGGTGGTGTGCAGTTAGTAGTTGGAGCACCTCTGGGCTGTTTCCGGGCTAGGAAGCAGCCGCAAGTAATGCATTATTACTGCATATGGGCTGCTTAACAGCTGAGCTGCTTAATGGTCGAGGTCGTCAGTGCTACTCCCTTTATACATACCATAGCATAATGACGGAAACTCACAGAGCAACTCTGCTGATACAAAAATGAAAAATATTATTGAAATATACACAGAAAATCATCAAATCTATTTTCATTTTCAGTGTTAGAGATACACACCACTTTTTGGTATCCGGACATGAAATCCCAGAATCAGACGATTACACATGAATATATTCAAGCCAATATTGAACTGCTGCCAACCCTGTTTAATGGATAATAGGAAAATGTAATTAAATAACATCAAATGGACACAAATAGTATGCAGAGTGACCACAGCTGCAGAGAATAGTTAAAAAGTTCAGGAGCATATTGTAATTGTGAAGTGATTTGTTAGTAATGGCATTATACTTCTTTACTGAAATTTCAAGGTAGGTTGAGAAAATTATCCTTTCCTTGTTCTGCCTAGAGGAGAAATCATGTTTTTATGTAACTAAGCTGGGATATAAAAACTCTGTGGTGAAGGATATACCACCATTGGCATGTGTCTGACTGAGGGGGCGATCAACTGTCTCCTTAGTAGCATGGCCAGTCTATACAGCATAGGCTGTGGTTGATGGCCAGTCTCGAGCAAAAGTATTTATTACAGGTGGTTATATAAGTTAGGCTGGGCAGCAGGGGCTCTGATTATGCAGGTTAGCTCATAAATTCAGGGTATTGAGTTGTGAATCTTCCAGTTGTGTATAAGGCGAGAGGCATGGAAGGAGCTGACGGTTACTTGGGGTCCCCCCCATTTTCTTTTTGCAGAGTTCTTAATGTTTTTCTTTCTTTTGCAGATGGAGGGAATATGCACTTTGAGACAGAGATGGGCAGCCATTGTATCGTAAGAGGAGGAGCTGTTTTGACAGCTGCTTTCCAGTTATTCTCCTATGGCAGAGGCACCCGATTTGTCCAGAAGACAAAGCGAGGGCAGGCACTGAAGAGCAGGTCTATGGCCCTGAGGAAGCAGGCATGGAAGCTGGCAGATAGTGCCTCAGTGGGGGTTCTGACTGGTGGAGCTGTGCACGATGAAGCTACAGGTATTCATGTTCAGCTGGAGGCTCAGGCATGTATTTCAGAACTGGTGCTAGCCTGGGAATAGGTGGAGGTAGAGAACCACTTCAGAAGCTTGGGGAAATTGTAAACGCAGTAGGGGATGGGGAGAAATTTACTGGGGGGGGGGCAGGTCCAGAGGGATGCATGGAATGAGGAGGGTAGCTTAGGGTTATTATTAGGGAGTTTAGGGTCATAATTGAGGGGGTTTGGTCGTACCAGGAAGAGATGACCTCAGATTTTGGGATGAGGCCGTGGGACCAGCTAGCTATGCAGGCCTTGGGTCAGGTGGAAAGGGGGGGTCTTTTTGACTCCTCACATACTGGCTTCAGTTAATGAAAAGATGTGTAAAGGCAAGTGCATGGATATATTTGAATCGATTGATGCTGATGGGGTGTAATGCTTGTTAGAATCAGAGACGGCAAATAGCAAAGATCTTCTAGTGGCCTTAGTAGTACTGGGGTAAAGTAGAGGGGTAAGCTGCGAGCAAGAATATGAGATAATTGGGTGTTAGGTTTCATGTACTACTTGGCAATTTGGTTGGAAAAGGATAACTGCATGGTGCTACCACTTTTAGCTTATTTTTTCACAATTCATGAGGCACAACAACTGCAGGCGGGGAATGATTGCTTGTGGTATGATCAGTGGTTCCGTAAGCAAAAAGCAGTTGATCAATCACTACACTGGGAAGTTAGGCACTCTGACATTTGGTTAGCTATCATGATGGATAACTTTGCCTCTGCAAGCAGATGGGGTAAGCTAGGAGGGGAGGAGGTTGGGGTGTACTGGACCTTTAATGTGATGTGTTATTAGTGGGAGGAGTGCAGGTTCTCGCACACATGTTCAAAGTGTGTGGGCATACATCCAGCTGTTGAGTATGCCCATTGGGAAGGGAAACTGGTTCATCTGGGCTTATTTCCATCTGCAGGGGGGGGGGCATTATATTCTTTGCTCCAAGGATTTCAAGACTTTTGGGGCTGAGGAAATATTTGAGGGCAGATAGCAGGAGTGTCTTTTTGGGGACAGAGGGGAAAACCAAGTGACGCATTCACCTGTTAAAGTGTGGATATTGTGGCACATGCTCAGGCAATTTCCTGATTTGGTGATGGCAGAGCAATTAGTAAAAGGATTTTCCATAAAATTTTCTATTAAGTTGGGGGTTAAGGGGGAGGGCTAAATCAGTAAGAATTTGTGTTTTGTATGGGGAGGGCGGAGACTTTGAAAGATTTGGTAGAGAAGGAGCAGGGTGCGGGCAGGTTACATGATCCACTTGATTGTCCTCTCTTTGACAGCTTTAGGGTGCCACTGTTGGGTTTGGTCCCTAAGAAGTTACCTAGTGAATTACGGTTGATTCACAATTTGTCCTATCCTGAAGGGAACTCATTTAATGAGTTCATGTCTTTAGAAGAAGCAAAAGTTAGGTATGCTTCATTGGATGATGGGATGCAGCTTATTCGGAGGTTTACAGATCTGTGGTTGGTAAAGATGGATATTGATTCAGCTTTTCCATTACCACCAGTACATGAGGAAGAATGGCAGTTGTTGGGCGTGGTGGTTGGGAACCAGTTTTGCTTTGACAAGGCCATGCCGATGGGATGTTCAGTAGCCTGTGCCTCTTTTGAGAAGTCTAGCACAGCACTCCATTGGATTTGGCAGCAATGGGAGGGCATTCAGAAGGTGTTGCATTATGTGGATGATTTTTTATTAGTATGTGAAGGATATGAAGGAGCAATGTAATGTATGTGGACATTTCTGACAATGTGGGAGGAGTTGGGTATACCGTTGGCTACATGGAATTTGGAAGGTCCTGCTAAGGCATTTGTTTTTTTGGATTATTAGTGGATGCAGGAAGAGGCTTGTTTTGTTTACTGCTCAAGAAAATAGAACATTTGAAGGAAAAGATTGCTTGGGCAAGGGGCAAGGACAAGGTGTGGATTAGGGATGTTATGCAGCTCTTAGGGATGATGAATTTTGCTTGCTGGGAAATTCATCTTGGTAGTACATTTTGTACGTCAGTGTTTTTCTTGCTGAAAGGGCGGAGAAGCAAACATCACTGGGGGAGGATTGGTAAGCTTCTTCATGCTGATTTAGCATTATGGCTGTCCTTTTTGGATCAGTTTAATGGCATTTCATTTTGGCAGTTGGATTAGGTTGGTCAAGGAGAGTTGTAATTGTTTACAGATGCGGCAGGGGATATTGGGACGGGACTGTTTTTAGCTGTGAATGGTTTGCTGTTCAATGGTCAGATGATTGGAAGGATGAATGGAATAGAGATGTGGCTTTTTTGGAATTGATGCCTATTTGGGTGATGTCTATGGTGTGGCAGTAATAGTTGTGTGGTAAAAAGGGATTTTTTCTTTCGGACAATATTGCAGTGGTGTGAATTTTACAATTAAAGACAGCAAAATATTGATTGGTTTTGTTCGTATTACAGAAATTGGTTTTGCAGGGTTTGTTGATAAGCTTTTCTTTTACAGGTGCGCATTTGGCAGGTGCTAAGAAAGGGATTGCTGACAGCTTGTCTTGTTTTCAGTTTTCTAGGTTTAGGCAGTTAGCCCCAGAAGCAGCAGACGAACCAGTTGTGTTGCCAGAAGTGGTGTGCCAGATTGGACTGATGTAATGAGAGGGTTGTTGCACCAGTCTTGGGCAGTTTCTACAAGGAAGGCGAATGGTAGGGCTTTACATGAATTTGAAAAATTTGTTTTGCAGCTCCCTGAGGAAGAGGTTGGGGGGGGGGGTTGGTCAGAGAAATAGTTACTGCAATATTTAGCTCGGGCTTGGGTGGAAGTTAAGGTGGTCCAGTCGGTTAAGGTAAATCAGACTGCTATTAGAATATTTGTGCAGGTGACAAAGTTGCAAGATTTCATGAAGTCTTAAACAGTAGCTTGTATGTTGAAAGGATGGGGTAAAGTTGCCAGTGCTAGGGTGGATATGCAATGGCTGAAGACAAGGCAAGTGCTTAAGGATTTGTTGTGTGGTTTAGAGTTAGTGAGTTGTGGCTCAGTGGATTATAATTTGTGGGTGATGTTGCTCCCTGTGGATGTATCATGGAGCATTTAGGGTGTCAGAATTGTAGGTTTATCAGGATCTGATATATTTTCTGTATCAGTAGAGATTCAGTTGCATAGATCTAAGATGGACCAGATGGGGAGTGGCATGCAGATTGTTCTGGAGAAGTACAGAAATGAGTTGTTGTGCCTGGTGGAGTGGGCTAGGAGTTTACAGTAACCTCTTGCTGGGAGTTTACAGGATTTGGTTTTTCAGTCGAAAGGGGATAAGGTGATAATGGGAAATCAGTTTGTGTGTATGATGAGAAGGGATTTTCAGTGTCTTGGCTTTCCAGGAAGAAGATTTCTCTACTCACTCATTTCGCATTGGAAGGGATTCTTATTTGGCAAGAGAAGATAGGGCAATGGAGGTTATCAACAGGGTAGGTCATTAGTCTTCACATGCCTTTCTGGGTTATATTAGATAATTGGCTAATGTGATCAGTTTAGTAATTAATTATTTTTTTTTTCAGGCAAAGAGGTTGTTATTCTTGTTCATTCCTATATTCACTGGGCAGTGAAGTGGGCTGAAGTTAGGCTGAATGGCAGTGAGCTAGGTCTACATCACTTTGGGTGGAGAGTCCTATGGCATGGTATCAGAAGCCTCATATGCCATCAGCTCATGGGGGACTTTGTGGACATACAGTCACGGCTTGGGATTCCATGCATTTTAGTGGTTCATCTGGCAGGTAATGATTTGGGAGTAATTCCAAAGCAACAGTTGGTGTATAGGATACTAGAGGATTTAGCTTCTTTAAAGAAAGCATTTCCTGGCATGAGTGTTGTGTGGTCTGAAACAGTACCACATTTGTTTTGAAGGAATGCCAGCAGTTTTATGGGAATAGAGCAAACTCAACAGTTTGCTAGTTTTAGGCTGTCAAGGCATTTGGTGAATTTGGGTATTAATATGGTGGAGCATAGGGACTTTGATGACAGGGACCCAGTTTGGTTTAGAGAAGATGAAGTGCATCTGAGTGAGTTTGGACTGTATTTATTTAATGTACACCTAGCTTTGTTTCTGGAAGGTTTGGTGAAGGTGTCGCAGTAAGTGGGGGGGGGCAGCCTGTGTTAGGCTGGTGGGCAGAGAAGAGGGGCAGGCTTGCCCTCTTTTTTTCCCCTTGCTGTTGGATGTTGGATTCAAGGAGGCTGGCTGGGAATGAAAGTGAGTAGTGGCATGCTGCTTTGATAAGTGACAGTAAATGCGCGGATGTGGCAACCCTGCTTATTCTGGGACAGAGTGAGTAGGATACACTGCCCTGGTAAATTGTTACATGGACATTTATGCTGTGATTAATACATTTAAGATTGCTATTCAATAAAGTTGTGATTAAGAAAGTTTTAATAAAGATGATCAAATGCCATCTGATGTGGTGTGAGTTATTTGAAGAGGATCGGGGCAAATGGGTATAAGTGTGTTCCATTAAGGGATATAGGAGGAATCAAGCTCCTTGTTGGCCAATAGCATTCATGCTTCTTCATCAAAAAAAGTTTTTTGGAAATATTTTATTGAACGATCATCAAAGATTTAGCACAAGATTATACATAGTCATTATTAAGAAGATAATACTTATCCTGGTCCATAAGAAGCATTATTCTAGTACATTGTGCCCTTATAATTTATAAAGAAGGCACATTTGGCTTTATAATTCAAGATCTGGAACTCAGATAGTGCAGGAAATAAGGGTGAGCATCCATCTAAATTAACAACAAGAACAGCAAATTTCATAACCTACTACAGATACTTTTAGCCAGACTGCTGTCTTTTGACACATCACAGAAACTTAACTGTGTAGTCAGTCCTTACAAACAGCAGGGCTGCAAATATGAAGAAAAGGAAAACCTTGGTTCCCATAGCAGCTAAAGCCGAAAATAAGATTGCAAAATGAGTGAGGTCTCAATATATGTCAGAGTGATGGATCACAAACTTTTTTACATGCAATGAATAAATGTAGCATAGACCAGTTTGTCAGCAATGGTACATTTGTAAAAGGAGGGGTCATCTAACATTACATTGATTAAAAGGAAACTAATTTAACTGTCTTGTTTTCAAAAAGGCAAAGAAAAACTGTGACTCAGGCAGTATCTAATTATTTGGTCCACCCATTTGTTGACAACTCTAAACTCACAGTAATTTTGGTCAGAACTCATGCTGTAAAGTAAAGCTGTTGGTTCAGCTGTTTTCACTAACCTGATACTCTGTAAGATTTACAGATTTTTGTTATAAATGCTTCCAATTTTTAAGACCATTACAATGGCAATGTTGAGCTTTACATTTCAAGAGACTTAGAAATGCTTTTACTAGAGAACCTAGATGACATCAATAAACATAGGCAGGCCTTAATTGCAGTTGAGTTAAAGACAAACATCAACTGGTTAATGAAAACCTCATCTGCCTAAGCTGGAATAACGCATGGGGGTGGGAGTATTTTAATTTTTGTGTCTCACTTTAAAAGCTTTACACTTACAGAAATTACAGATCAGAAAAACACTTCTTTTCAAACTAACAGATGCTTGAAATGCATGCATAGTTACATTCTGTTATGAAAAGCAGAGCACCAAGGATTTTCTAAGAAATGTTTATTTAGCTACTTAAAAAGCATAAAGTACTTGGACAGGATTTTAAGACTTCCCTAGAATTCCAACATAATTAAATCCTGTGTAATTGGATTGATTTAACAACACCATTTCAACTAACTGGGTTAAACAGTTACAGGATTTCAGATAGTTAAGATGGAAACTCTCTGAAGAGCATATAACATCTATAGCAGGCCATGTATTTATTGCAGTCCATTTAGTGCCATAAAATGTCACACGAATGCCAATAAAATTTTTAGATCATCTGCCATTAAAAACAACAGTCCAAAGCAATAACATTACTGACAGGCTGTATAAATGTAGGCTGAATAGATTGATATTACAATTACCAAATGTTTAGTCGTTACCTCATTCTTTACTGAAAACATAAATGTCAATTCTGTGTCTACAATGATATAGCAACTTGGTGGGAAGGCACAAAGTCTGACATTAAATGATGGTTTCAATTTTGTGCAAAGAATACAGAGCAATTTGATTACAATAATTGGATAAAATTAAGAATTCAAGTTATTGCTGCTTATTTCAGGTCTAGATACAGTTGTTATCAGTGTGCCGAGAAAATACAAGTAATTATAATGAGGAAACAACTGAAATCATGCATGGTCAGTTAGCAGAATGAAATTATGGAGAGAAAAAGGGTAGCTATAGATATTAGGAACACTTAGCTGTTGTTGTTGTATGCTGTCAGTGTCTATGGTGTAAAATATATCATGGTGAGTCTTTTTTCATATGGACAGGTAAGAAAGATCATGGCTTGCAGAGTTTCTAAAGCGTAACCACAGCAGTTCTTTGAATTAATTTTTGAAATCACTATATTTAGTCAGTGAATATACTATTGAGACTTTTAACAAGGTTAATATAGACATTATTAGAATCTGACTTATAAATGTAGCTGAAAGTTTTAGCATTAGAAGGTATCAAGTATTGAGCTAAGGTAGTCATACGTATATCTACATGTCAGCTTCCTAATGAAATTATGACTGTTTAGTGATGTACCCCATAAGTGAGATCACAAAACATGCAGGCACGCAACCACAAACAACAGTTGCACTTAGAAAAATCACTGAAAAAAAGCCCCCGCCCCTCACCCGCACTCCTGTTATACCTCATTCCATCTAGTGCAGCTCTTTTGGGTGTGTACCTTTAACTCCCAGTGGGTATGGCTTGAGCCTTTAAAAAAATGAAGTTATCATCTTATAGTTCTAACAAATATTAATTGACAGAGGTCAATATCAATTTGGTTGTGTTTGTCATCATGTATGTTTCAAGATAAAATATTGTGATACCTTGTATGTAGCAAGATTTTGGAATTATTAATGCAAATATGACAAGAAGCATTTGACGCCTAGAGGCGCAGCAGGAGGTAACTGCAGAAACGCCTGGAGGTGCACTCAGTTGTAATGAGTACAGGTCATGTATCAGGTCAAAGATCACTACATCTTGAAGAAAGGAGAAATCCCAAGAACAAATAAAATATTCACCAAGGCACCAAAATTCACTTCCAAAACTATACACAGATACCACCAAGGATCGCAGACCAGCTGATATACTTTGAATTGCCACCAAGGATCGTATTAGACATGAGACATTAATGCCAGTAGTGTATTTGTTTTTTGTTTTTTATTAAAGCTGTGTTTGCAAAGTATATCAGCTGATCTGTGATCCTTGGTGATACCTGAGGAGAAATTTCAAGAAACTACACTATTGATCTTCAGGATAAAAACTAGTTTTCTCACATTAGTGATTACAAATAAGATCACTGACTGTGTGTCAGAAAGAAGCCTGGCATCCCTACACATTAGCTGGACCTGTGTATAAATTACTCACATTACTGTATAATATATTTTCAAGTGTGTACATTATTCATATTGAAGGGTTTTACCTGCAAGCGCTTACCTGTTTCTGCAGTTTTATTAAACAGTCTCCTTTATTTGTATATCAGCCTGGTGGTCTGGTGTATTTTTGTTTGGATTATTCTGTGGCTTGGCATACAGGACATTTGGTGAGGAGGACTTTGTGTGTTTTATTCATACATTGTTCAACTTTGTTACTGAAGCTTTTCTCTCTGGACATCCTCTGAAGATGTTCATTATCCAGTATGATATTCTTTGTCAACAAATGGAAATGCATAAATAATATCAAATGAATAAATTATGCAGTTGCACTTGAAATATATATATATATATATATATATATATATATATATATATATATATATATATATATATATATATATTAATGTTGGAATCAGTGATTGTAAAAATATGATGGGGAATATAAAAATGAGGTATCTGCTTTAATTAGACAAGAGACTTACATCTCAGGATTCTGTGGTTTTGTGAAAAGTACTGTTTCTGATGCTAGAACTTGTAATTAGTAATTTGTACACCTAATAATTTCATGTACTGTACAATAAGGAGCAGTTAATCACTTAACAAGAAGTTTTGAAATGAGTGTTTACTATACAATAAGCATTTTTTTTTATTTATTCTTTTGTTGACCAGGTTAGTTCCTCTTGACTGGCAGCTTCTTTTCAGGGGAGACCTGAGGTGGTATTTTACTTATATAGGTTAGGTTCATAGGTTCATAGGTTCATAGGTTAGTACTAGGCTAACTGCCCTTGCGAGCCATTGTAAGCCAAGCCAATTATCCATTGTGAGACTCAAACCCTGCACCTTGTGTTTATAAGACGTACAGGGACACTACTGAATGCAACACTTCCAGTTTCTGGTCTGAGCGCAAAGGCGGCTTGGAGAAATGGAAAGAAAGTATAGAACCAAGCAAAAAAGTAAAAGAGTTAGATTCATAAGATAATGGTGAATCACTCATTTTGGATGGAAGAAAGGAGATGAATGTGGTCGAGAAAGGTAGCATCAAATTTAAGGCAGAGGAGAAGTCAACAGGCAGTGATGTGCAAGCAGTCAAGCTTTCAAAAAAGATTCTTGCAGTGATGGAAGGAGAAAGGGAAGCATTACCAGTGATGGATTCAGAGGATTTATTCCAGCAAAACCTATTCGAGAAGAGGATTCAGCACAAGAGTTTGTTGTTAAAACTCTCCATTTGGAAGGGTTGCAAGGTGAATTTCTTATGGACTTAGTAGATATGACTGCTCCAGAAAGTGGCAAAGATATTTCCTGGGGTGAAATCATGGACAGAATTCAGTGCGAGGATGGTCAGTAAGCAGAAACGGCAGTAAAGAAGGTGTATGCAGAAATGATGAAAACAGAAGCACACAAGGAAAAAGAAGACGAGAAAGATCCTATGAGTAAAAAAAACAAACAAACAAAAAAAAAAAAAAACAAGTCATTTAAAGTAAGAATAGAAAAAAAAAGAGGATACCGAACTAGACAGATACAAGTTATGGGATGAAATAATTGCACCTCTTGGAACTAAAGCAAATGAGGTAAGAACTTTTACACGTATAAATAAAGAGACTTACTGTAACATTATTTTTTTAATCTAGACAATTGCTTGATAAAAAAAGAAAAAAATTACTTTTATCCTTGGAATCTGTACATTTTAAAGACTTTTTCAGAGAAACAAAAAAAAGATTTATATACATTTTAGAAATGAAGTAGAGAAAGAGAATTTGAAAGGATATTTATTGAATATATATTTATTGAAAATATGCAAAGATATACTAGAAATGTCAAACGTATATGATAAAGGAGGTTTATGGACTGGGGCATGGGACTATCTTGTAATTTTAAATGTAGAAAATGAAAAGATATTGCACATTTCTATCATTATAAATGTCCATGGGATAAAAGTATAGTGAGATATTTAGAGGATCTGAAAACTTGTTTTCTTTGTGGTAAATCTGATCACTTGATTAGCAGTTGTGAAAAGAGAAAATGTTATATATGCATGGAATTAGGGCATGTATGAAGATGTGTGAATTAAAATGTTATAACTGTAAGAACACAGGGCATTTAGGTATAGAAGGTAAGGAGATAGAATCAGAGACTATGGATACTCAGACTAATCAGGGACAATATATTAAACACAGAAAGGTAAAATCAGAAATTATAGATACACAAATTGATTTAATACAGGCATTTATGAAAGTGAACAAAAGAAGCAAGATTTTGATAATAAAAAAGTAGTATTAGAAGAAGAAGGTTCAGATGTTAGTGATATGGAAGACATAAAATGGAATGTAGTTAAAAAAAAGAAGGTTTATCGGTGAAAGAGTACAGGAAAGAAAAAGAAAAAATATTGAAGGTCATAGTAAAGAAAAAAGAAAGGAAAGGGATATCTTACATATATAAGATATTGCCACTTATTAAATTTTAGCAATAAATGTTAATAGTTTTAAAAGTTTGGTAAGAAGGATATGTATTATTGAGTGATGTAAAAACATGATAGTAATATTATTATTCTGGATGATTCTAAATTTTTAACTAAAGAAGAAAGACGTCAAACTGAAATATGATGGGGAAATAATATGATTTGGAATTTAGGGAAAGATACTTGTTCAGGATTTTTTATACTGTATAAGGAGACAGTAAAAGTTTTAGACACTATCATAGTTATCCTGAGGAGAGTTACCATTGTTGATATAAGATGGAATAATCAAGTTTTGAGAATTGTTGCAATTTATGCTCATGTGACCACATGAGAGAGAGAGAAGAAATATTTAGGAACTGAATTCAATATGTTGTTATACATCTGGAGAAAACTGTGGCAGGATATTTCAACTGTAACTTATGACACAAAAGGAAAAATAAATCTGATGTCACAAAGGTAATAGAAATGATAAAATGTGGGCAACTGAAAATTTGGGACAAAGTACATGGATTTACAGTAGAGGAGTTAGTAAAACAGTAATAGAGTACTTTCTACTTTCTGCAGGATTGTTAATAGTAGAAGAAAATGTATTGAAAGCAGTTTTTTTCTGATCATAGATCTATTTGGATTCAGTTAAAAGGAAATGATGGAAATTGCAAAATAGGCAAAGGGATTAAAAGAGCAAATGAAGTTAAATGGGAAGAGATAGGGAAATATGAAATCCTGGAACAGTGGCAAGAACATGTAGAGATGAAAGTCTTTTATAAGATGTGATGATGCGAGGTATTTCCATTTTACCAGGAGAAGTACGGCAGTGGATGGGCAGCATAAGCCAGCATAGCTAGCTGGAGTTTTGTAAAGAATTATATGTCATCTGTATATCAAACTGATTTGTAAAGGTGCTTGTGTTGAAAATGTATTTGTAAAGATGCTTGTGTTAAAATTTACCAACAGTGGGTCCTGCTGGACAGAAAAGAAATACACCAGTATGTTAGACTATTTCTGGTTAAAGGCTTATAGTGCCTGCATATTTGAACTGCTTCTTACTGAAATTGGTACACCTTGTTTGCTGTAGCGTAGACTAGATCCAGGCCTGCTGAATCTAGTTTGTTTGTATAACTTGAGCACTAATCCAGGCATTCTTCAAAGTATTCAATTGTATTTATTACTGCTTGGTAGTAACTTGATTAAAGTGTAGCTATCATTCTAAGTCTTTTGGATTAAGCACTTGGGCTTCAGACCAGTTGTTTTACATTAGGAAGGTTTGTGGCCTGCACTGTGGTGGCAGGACAGGTGGCTTACATCCTTCTAAGTTGGGAACTGCTGATTGAGGGCTCAGTGTCTGTTATTCTAAAAGTGTATTAGTTCTGGTTTAAGCACTTGGGCTTCAGGCCAGTTATTTTACATTAAGAAGGTTCGTGGTCTGCACTCTTGTGGGAGGAGAGGCTGGACTCTGCCCTTCTGAGCTGGGAATTTCTGGTTAAAGGCTTATAGTGCCTGCATATTTCAACTGTTTCTTACTGTAATTGGTACACCTTGTTTGCTGTAGTCCTCTCTTAAAACCTAGTTGCCTCGTGGTTTTGGCGTCCTTTCAGGCTTGTTGGCTGTTGGTGAAGCACCCACCAAGAGGAGAAAACGCTGAGAGAAGAAAGGAGCCACTTTTGAGATTTTAAGTATTTTTCCTCTGTTTATTTGCTAAGTTTTTCTGCATAGTTGCCTAGTTTGAGCATTTTCTGGCTTGTTAAACTTGATTTCTGCATTAGTAGCTGTATTTAGAGCACAACCAAAAGCTGTTTACTGAATTTCCTGTTTGCACTTAATTTTAAAATTGTTTTTTCTCAAAACTTGCATATTTTCTGTCTTTGGCCTAGCACTCTTGTGTGGGGTCATTTACTGTACTGTTATAACTTGATATTACTTGTGTACCTCTGCTATCTCTGAAAAAACAAAAAAACAATCTTGCTTTTTTCCCACTTTTCTGAGATTTAAAAAGTTCAGTTACAGGCTTGCTGTTCTTGAACTGTTTGTAAGTTTCTGTGAGGCCATTTTTGCTTGGGCTAAAGGAAAGTCTCTCTGTTGATCAGTGGCAGTGAAAAACATTGAGCAGTTTCCCTGCCCCCCGTGGGAGTGGTTACTGACTTGAAACTGTAGTTTTATTGGCCGTTTTGGGTCAATTCCTGGCTCTTTCCAGCCCCTGCTATCAAGCACGCTTTAGCGTGGAGTTGCCACTAGAGCAGCATCGGGCAGCACTGGTTTAACAAGGTTAAATTTTTTCTGGCTCCATAAAGTCTGTTCTTCATTTTTTCCCTTAGAACTGCTCTACTAGTAATCTAACAGTATATCCCTTAACTAAAATGCACAGCACTTGTTCCTAAAAGCTTTTTTTTTTTCCTCCAAAAAAAAAAAAAAAAAAGCTCAGCACTTGTCTTAAAAGCATCTTCTTTTCAGGTTTAGCACTTCTGTATTATACAAAGTCCCTCACTAGTGAACCCCCCCCCCCAGGAGTACCCACTTCCTTACTAAGTCCTCTCTTATTCAGTTACACCCCTAACTTCTTAATTTCTCTAGCATGTCGAAGGGCCAGATGCTGGCGTCCACTCCTGTCCAGTTGGTGAATCTGGGAATATTGAGGCAATGTTACAATTGCCTCATGTACACAGACAACCCTCTCCTCCTCCCACATAACAGAAATACTTGCGAGAGATGCAGCTATTTGGCCAAACTGGAGGCTGAGCTCTCTCAACTCAGGACTGGCAAGACCAGACAGGAGGAGAAGGCAACTACACACACCACAAAACCAGTCTCACATAAAGCTATCACAACAATGAATCAAACACATAAACACACAAAGACATACTCGGAGGCTCTGAGCAAAAATTTACCTAAACAGCAGAGGCCTCCAAAGCAGACACCCAAGCAACTGCCACCTCATGACACACCACAGGCAACACATAAACCACAAAATCAGTGTGCAAAGCAGTCACAGCCCTTAAGGCCAAATACAACACCAAACATACTTGTCATAGGTGACTCCATAGTCAGACACACTGACGTCCCACTCACCAGGCTGAATAAGGAGAGGGTCACAGTAAGCTGCCTATCGGGCGCTAGAATCCGCCACATAACACAAGCACTCGGGTCACTCCACAGCAAGTACAAATATGACACAGTCATTGTCCATGCTGGTGTGAACGACCTGAGACGTACCTCCCTGGACTACATGAAAAGAGACATAGAGGAGCTCTCTGATTATGTAGCCCAGGCAGGTATGACCCTGACCCTGAGCAGTATCCTTCCTTCACCAACTATGATGCCACAACATAGAGACAAGATGATCAGCTTTAACAATTGGCTTAATTTCTGGTGTCATTCAAAGGGGATCCAGTGTCTGTCTGCCTGGGATGACATGCTTGACAAGCCACGCTGCTTTCAAGGGACAGCTTGCACCTGTCACCCCTGGGATTCCGGATATTGGCTAAGGCTCTTGCCACCCCCATAGTGCCTTTTTTAGGCAAGGCTCAAATTCTAAACCTACCAGCCTAGAAAACAAAATGGGAATAAACTAAGGGTAATGCTGCTCAATGCCAGAAGTCTAAATCTCAAAATGCACGCACTCGAGGCCCTTCTCAGTATGGAGAACATTGATGTCTGTGCTGTAACTGAAACCTGGTTCAAGGCTCCTGAGAGCACCCCGGCACTATCAGGTTTTACCTCATATCATGCGTTCCGGCCCCAAAACCCGGACCACACCACAAAAGGAGGGGGTGTATCCATATTCATCAAGGATACCCACACCTCCAGGTTGGTGGCAACTCACGAAGCATCGGAAACCATCCAGGTGCAATTAACCATAGGCGAAACTGCTCTACAATTTGTAGCATGCTACAGGCCACCCTCTCAAACTCAGGAACCCCACACAGCCTTCCTGAAGACACTGGAGGGTATAAATGTATCTCCAAACACCATTATATTGGGCGACTTCAACTACCCGAATATAGACTGGGAACATTACTCAAGCCCCAACTTTTTAGCCCAAAGGTTCCTGGAGTTCATAAATTCAAATGCCATGGAACAACTAGTCACCGTTCCCACAAGAGGAGAAAATATACTAGCTCTCATCATCACAAACATGGGGACAAAATGCTCCACACACCGGAAGTATATCCCTCACTGGTGAGATCAGATCATAAACCAATCTCACTGGAAATCCACATCCCGCCCCCACCCCAAACAAAAAAGACCACAGTGAAGAACTTCTCTAAAGCAAACTTCACACTACTCAAGACTGGTGTGGTATCCTTCAAGGCCCCCAAGCCAGTGTAAACCACAACCCAAGCTGCGGAAGCCCTTACAAATGCCTTCTACGAACACCTCCAGGACTGCATGGATCAGGCAATCCCTAATAAAACCAAGACTCTTTCCACCAAGGGCAAACGTCCAGTCTGGTGGACCCCAGCCATAAACAAACTTTACAATAAGAGGAGAAAGCTGTTACATGATAGAGCAAAATCCATAAAAGAGAAGACACCCTTGATCATTATTAGTAAAAAAATACGAGCACTCATAAAATCATCCAAGGCCAACTTTGAGAGAAAAATTGCCATAGATTCAAAAGACAATCATAAGGCCTTCTTCAGCTATGTTAGAAACCTGGGTGGAATCTCCCAGATATGCTCAGAATTAGTCCAAAATGACACAAAATCACTGAACCCACAGACATTGCCAACATACTGGCAGACAGGTCCAGTGCAAACTTCACCCCCCCCCCCCAAAGGAGAGATAACTATCCCAGTGGAGTGTAGCCTCCCAGACATCTCAAATGCGCAGGTAAAAGCTGCTCTCTCTAAAGCTAAAAACACAGCATCAATGGGACCGGATGGTGTCCCCGGCTGTGTGCTACACGAACTCAATGAGGAACTAAACCCGCACATAAGGCAGCTGTTTAATCTTAGCCTTACCACAGGATACGTGCCCAAGGAGTGGCGTACGGCAACTGTATTCCCACTCCACAAAGGCGGTGCCTCTACGGACCCTGGTAGTTACCGCCCCATAAGCTTAACAAGCCTGGTCTGCAAAGCTATGGAGAGGATCATAATGGAACTCATAAACAAAGACATAGGGGACTTGTAGACATTGGACCCGACCCAGTTTGGCTTTGTCAAGGGCAGATCATGCCTTTTGAACTTGGTCGACTTCTTCAAAACAGTCACCAAGGCCATTGATGAGGGAAAGGCAGTCCATACAGCCTACCTTGACCTTGCAAAAGCTTTCGACACAATACCCCACTCAGGTATTATAGAGAAACTTACCAGCTTAAATATAAACCCATATGTCACAAGATGGGTTGCAAACTGGCTAAAGGACAGAACCCACAGGGTTAGAGTTGCTGGCACCATGTCAGACTCCAAGCCGGTCACAAGTGGTGTCCCACAGGGCTCAGTCCTTGGCCCCCTGTTGTTCGGCATCTACTTCTCAGAAGTACAGGCAAACATAGGACTATGGCTGACAAAGTTTGCAGATGACTGCAAACTGAGTGCCATAGTGGAAAGTACATCGGACACAGATATCCTTCAGAGGGGTCTCACGGAAACCGATAGCTGGTGCCAGAGCCATGGCCTGAAGTTAAATGCCAAAAAATGTATAGTCATACCCTTCGGGAAAAACAAGGTAACCCCAAGCTACCATATAGGTGGCAATCCACTAAGCACAGAAGAGGTTATCAGGGACCTGGGGACCCAGGTTGACAGTGGCCTTTCTTTTGACACTCACATTGCTAAAGTGGTTAGAAAGACCTTCTACATTGCCCACCTGATCATGAAGGGATTCACATCCAGATCAAGTGAGGTCATTGTTCCCCTGTACTCTTCACTTATCAGACCAATGATCGAGTACAATGCCCCATTCAGGATGTATCTCACCCGACACCTGCAGCAATTGGAGAGACCCCAGTTCCTCACCAAAAGGATAAAGGGATTCCAAAATCTGTCATATGCTGCCAGACTGAAGAAACTCCAGCTCTATTCAGTCGCATACCGTCTGCTCAGAGGTGACCTGTGCCTGACATACAAGGCCATGTCCAACCCGGAATTAATGGACATGCTCCACCTCAAAAAATCCAAATCTACCAGATCCACTAGAGCAAGTGACTTAAACCTTAGCACGGATATAAATAAGACATGCTGGAGGGATAGATTTGTCACTCAGAGACTCCCTATGCTGTGGAATAAAATCCCGGTCCATGTGAGGCAGAGCACCTCGCTGGCTCTGTTCAAGAGAAATATTGACCGGTGGATGGGAGATCGTAGGTTTACCCCAGGAATCATCTCTGTGTCACTGCTGGACAGAGGCACAACAAACTAATGGGCACAATATTTTTTAACATAAGGGGTGGCGTAAGCCACAAAACTTTGGGCTAGGCTTATAAATGCCTTAGGGCAGATAGCCTAGTATAAACCTATGAACCTATGAACCTATGTATTGTAACTGTTGAAATTAATATATTGTAAAAGAGGATACTGGAAGAGAAGAGGTTAATCTCAGGCCTGCTAACTTTGAAAAAATAGTCTGAAATTAACCTAGCTTAGGCCATAAAGATTGTATCTTACAGTTCTGATTGCAGCCAGAGACAAACTGTCTGTGAAAACTAGGACTAGGAATCCTACTCCTTTGTCCTTAGTGGTGAACTAATTGCTACCCTGGAAGGGTGGAAGTTTTTGAAATGGTTTTGTAGCTTCCAGATGCTATAATACATCTTAGCAAAGTGCTATGTATGTGTGTGTATTATGGCACAAATGTGCTAGATTCTAGTTCAGTTTCTATAAAGGGAGTTGTATAGGAACCAGAAGTCAGAAGACAAGATGTATGTGATATTATTCTGTAACCCGGCACTGAAATGATGTTTTATACTAGATGAGACAGAAGTCTCAGGGCAGTCTGTTTGTGAAACCTGACAAAGGACAACACACCTACATCATCTTGCCTTACTCTAGTAAATGAACTAGGGAATAGTAATTTTTTAGTCAGTCAGGAAAAATATAGTGAGATTAGATAAGTATTGTTTTTTCTGTATGTGTATTAACCTTTCCATCTATGTTATTTTTAATATTTCCTGTGACTGAAACTCTGGTGTTTATTGTAAATAGATATTTAGTATTTTCATGTTTTTATTATTAAACATATTTAAAATTTTCACTGTGGCTGGTCTTTTAGAGAATATTTTAACCTTTGAGAGTACTTATATTTATTTGGTGACACTGTGGCTGCACCTGAAAACCTTCCTTCATTGGTCAAACACAACCATTCACATTAGTATTAATATTACTCAGTATAATTGGGTACCCTTGCAAGAGCCTTAGAGCATCTAATTTTAGAGTGTTCTGGTGGCAGTATCTACCATGTAGTCTGGGGAGAGGGGGCATAGCTGGTAAATCTGTACCAGCCTTTCCCAGGTGTGTGTGTGTGTGTGTGTGTGTGTGTGTGTGTGTGTGTGTGTGTGTGTGTCTGAATGAGTGAGAATCAAATCTCAAAGAGTGTGCATGTCAGCTACTTTGAACAGGGACACAGAGCACTGGTTTCACAGAGAGGGTGGTGGATGACTTGGCTTGGAACACTCAGCTGAGGACTCAACTCTACAGCTGTGTCAGTGGGAAGTCTTATTTGCTGCCTGGAGAGAAAAAGGGAAACCCAGCCCCAAGACTGAGTGTGTTCCCTGTGTGCTCTTAAGGGAATTTGTGCTCACTGCAAAGAGATGCATCTAAAAATACTGTGTGCATCTATTTATGTTCTAAGTGAATGTCTCTCACAAGTGTCAGCGGTGAGGATTGAGGATCCTTGATTTTTGGCCCAGATGAGGGACGTCACATAAGGACTGGTCAGAATGGTGGTTAAATTTTAAACAAAAGTATATGAAATGTTGTATGCAATGTGAACAAGAATAAAGAAGTTAGAATTATGGTAGGTGCTGCAAGCAAAGCAGTTGATTCTATTCAACACAATGTGTTATGGAATATTTTGAAATCATAAAATATAGGGACTAAGATTATGTAGGATCATAGGATCATAGGAGATTACTAGTCTATCGACCAGGAAGTCATTTCAAGCCTAGTCAGTTCATCCCAATGTAATACCATTTACATTTTAGTCAACACCCAGGATTGTATTTAATAATGACTGCCCATGTCCAGCATAATTGTGGGCACTATCTCTGGTAAGAATTTACAGTGGCCCATCCACTCATCCAGGTTCCTCTTGAACAGTATCATAGAGGTGCTCTGCTTCACATGAATTGGTAACCTATTTCAAAGATATAGCAGTTGCTGGGAGACAAAGTCACAGGATATATTTAGGGTCCTGGAGTGGGTAGCTCTAAACCTGTTTGATTTATGGATATGCAGCAAGTTCATTAGGTTTGGGGCTGAGATTGGTCTGTAAGCCAGGCATAAGTCTCCCATTAGAAGTCTATATGATACAGAGTATACTAACAAAGATTTTAGTGGGTCTGTGTAAGGCACATGCTGAGTGCCTTGATCTTCTTTGTAGAAACCTCTGTGGTCTCTCCAATTGATGCAAGTGCTTTGTACGGTACATGCTGAATGGGGTCTTATACTCAATTATGGGCAGGATTAGTGACGAGCATAGAGGGGTTATAACATTTTCTCCTCTCAAGGTGATCCCTTTACTAATCAAGTGTACTGCATAGAAAGCCTTCCTTAATACAGTAGACACATGGTGATCAACGACAATGTCACAGTCAACTTGTAAACCCTGATCCCTTACCACTTTGTGGGTACTTAGGGTATTGTTGTTGATTTGATAGTGTGAAGGGACATTGTTTTTGCTGAAGGGAATGATGATGCATTTCTTTGTATTCAATTCAAGACAGTGACTAAGACACTAGTCATTGGTCTGTGTCAGACCCTCCTGGAGTATACTGACATCATTTGGGGATTCAATAATTGCACCCAGTTTGCAGTCATCTGCAAACTTGGTCAGCCACTACTCTTTAGTTTTAACCTGAACTTCTGAGAAGTATATACCAAACATTAGGGGGCTGAGCACTGAACCCTGTGGCACTCCGCTGGTGACAAGTCTTCTAGTTGATGTGGAATCACTAACCTTGATAGTGTGTGTCCAGTTTGTGAGTCAGTTGGCAACCCATCTTACAACAAAGGGGTTTACATTCAGTTTGCTAAGTTTATCAGTAATGTCTGAGTGAGGGATTGTGTCAAAAGCCTTTGCCAAGTCAAGGTATGCTGTGTGCACAGATTTACCCTTATTAATGGTCTTGGTCACATTTTCAAAGAAAACTACTAGATTTAACAGGCAGGATCTGCCTTTGACGAAGCGGAACTGGGTTGGGTCCAGGGTGTTGAGGTTGAATATATCATTATTTATGAGGTCCATAAAAATACATTAAATGATGATACAGATGAAGCTGGTCAGGCTTATGAGTTTGTAATTCCCCAGGGCTGTTGCTAGGACACATTTGTGGAGGGGAACAACTGTTGCTGTTCTCCATTCTGCAAGAAGAAAGCCAGGCATTAGGCTGTGAGTGACTGAAAAAGGTACTTAATGGTGATGTTAGTTCATGTTTTAGCATGTTAGAAGTAGAAGATAGCCTGGAATGCTGCCTGGTCCCATAGAGGCTGTGCCTTTTGCCTTGGACAGGGCTTTCATGACTGATCTTCTTCAGATATATGGGGGGTAGTTTGGGGGAATTATCATATCATATCAATATTATATATATATGTGTGTGTGTGTGTGTGAATGTGTGTGTGTGTCTAAGTGCATGTCTGTGTCTATGATTTGTTTTTATTTAAAGGACATGAAATATACACATACAGACATATGGTACAGGATACTAAATGGGATGAAGTAACAGCCAAAGACATTGAAACAAAGTTAAGAAAAACCTTTAATTGGAAAACCCCAGGCCCAGATGCAATACCTAACTTTTGGTTAAAAGTATTAACATCTTTGCACAAAGATGTAGCCATGAGTAAGAACTATTTATATGCACACCCAAAAAAGACACTGACTTGGCTAACAACAGGAAAAACAATGCTCCTATTTTAGAGTGAATCTGCAAGTTACCCTAAAAATTATAGACCAATAACTTGTCTTCTGACAACATATAAATTATATACTGGAAATGATGCCAATAGAGTCTATAGTCATTTAGAAGAAAACTCAGTTATGGCAATATAACAAAAGGGCAGTAAAAGAAAGTCATATGGAACAAAGGATCATTTGTTGTTAAATAAAGTCATAGTGGAGAACTGTAAAAATGGGAAAAATCTAAGTATGGCATGGACTGACTACAAAAAAGCATTTGATAGTAGCTCACATTCATGGATAAAAGAGTACTTAAAAATATCTAAAATACAACCTGCACTGATCGACTACATTACACCGACCATGAAACAGTGGTGAACCACTTTGTAGTTAAGCCATGATAAAGGACAAATTATTATTCCAGGGATAAAAATTCAAAGCAGGATAGTCCAGGGTGACTCTCTGTCACCACTGCTATTCTGTCTTGCCCTTAACCCATTAAGCTGTCTACTTAACAGCTTAGGCCATGGCTATAAAACAACAAAGTGTAAAGACTTCTCATCTTCTCTTTGTCAAGGATTTAAAACTGTATAGCTCATCAGATGAGGAACTGAAAGCACAACTGCAAGATGTCAAAACTTTTTCAAATGATATAAGAATGTCATTTGGGCTTGATAAATGTGCAAAAGCAACTTTTAAAGCAGGAAAACTGCAACACCAGGAAAACATCAGATGTTATGTAGTCCAATCTCGCCTACATTCTTACCCGTGGGTTTGAAGCCGAATGTCGGCTCTGACTCAGCCATACTTTTCTAGCTCAAAGTCTTTCTATTGGCTGGGCTAAGATGGTATCCCATACTGCTTTGCTCTATATCCCCAGATTTCGTTTGCCGCTCGTGTAGCTCAGATGTGGTCTCGCTCTTGGCTGTGGCTAAGTACCTCTTTTCTTCTTCTTGAGAGAGTTTATTGTAAACAAAAAGCTATTTTAATAACTATTGCTAGTTTGGTGTTGTTTGTGGAAAATTTTCTGTGTCTGTGTGTGATTGTTTCTGTGGTATCCCACTAGCTGTTCCAACGGGCTAGGCCCATTTCAGTTAGAGGACCTAGTCTGTCCCCTTGCTTCCCTGTGTTCTAACTTCTGGTCTAAAACTGTTTAATTTAGAGGTTTTAGTCCTAATCCCTTTTTGTGTGTGTGTCAGAGGATTGTTTGTTAGAGTTTGTTAGTGGTAGTTTTTCCCGCGCTAAGTGTGGTGTAGTCTGTGGCTGTTTTTCCACTCGGTTCCGTACCTGTGATTTTTTTTTGTCTTGGTGATCATTGGTAATTCCTTAAGATGTCTAAAGATTCTAAGGAGCACAAGCCCTCGGCCTTCAAGAAATGCTCAAAGTGTGGCTATAAAATGTCCATTACCGATGGACATTCGGTATGTGTTTATGGTCTGGGAGCAATCCATCTGCAGGAGTCTTGCAGCTTCTGTCATGCATTTAGTCCAAGGGTGATTCAGGAAAGAAGGAATAAGTTAATTCTGAAGGGACTTCTGAAACCCTCCTTCGAAGAGGGTCTGGAATCTGCTTCCAGCTCTAAAGCTAAAACCACAAAATCTAAAAAGAGGTGTCCGGCTCCTTCAGTCTCCTCGGAGCCACCGGAGAAAGTAGCTAAATCAGCTTCGACATCCTTGGCTCCACTGTCCTCGGGGCCGCAGGAAGTGTCAGTGATGATGGAACTGGCATAGTCTCCAATTACATTGGAACATATTCGGAGCCGATCACCTAGTATTAGGCAAGTATCACCTGAGAGGAGATCTCGATCTCCCTCCCTGTCCTCCAAATCCTCCAGGACTTTATCAGATGTGGACATTGATAGAGTGGTGCAGAGACTCCTTCAGTCACCGATTTTGGCAAAATTGTTCTCTGCTCCATCCCAGTCGGCTCTGGAGCCCATCCTGCAACCTACTTCAATACTTCCTCCTCCGAGCGCATCCCTGCCTTCGGAGCTGGAGTGCTCAGCTCCATGTGATGTTTCCAGGTTGGTTCCGATGGCCCCTCCTGGCTTATTGGTGCCAGCGTCAGCTCCGAGGAGCTGTCCACGGGATCATCAGGTCTCAGGAGCGACATCATGCGGGTCAGTCATTCTGTCACCTACCACTCTGGTGTGGGTCTCTGATCACCACCTATCTTTAGACAGGGGAGCCCCGAGGCCTCAGGGTACCCCCATGAGTGGTCCCCAATTTTTTGAGGGCCCCTCAGAGTGCTTGCCTGAGGAGCCCCCTAGAAAGAAAATGTGCATGAGGAAGCACATAGACTCCCAGGATGAGTCTCCCACCTCAGATACTGACCTCGAGGAATCGGAGGGGTCCCCCCAAGTCATCCTCTGAGGATGTTTCTTTCTCTGACATCCTAGAGATATTAAAACAAAGAGGTGACTGGCCATCCAAAGCCCCCTCCGAGGAGGAGTCGGTCTTCCTGAAGGCCTTTAGTGCTCAGCCCTCCACCTCCTGGGTGTCCCCACCCTTCGACGAGCTCCTGGATTTGATTTGTCGGAGGGTGTGGGAGAACCCTGACTCTGTGAAACCAGTCCCCAGGAGACCCAATAAATTTCTGTCTGCTCCCCAGGATAAGGAATTTCTGTCCAAAGGTGTCCCTGTGGATGCCATGGTGGTGGCAGCAGCCACTCAGAAGGAATTAGCTGAGACTTCTTCCACCATCCATCCTCCTAACAAGGAGTCTAGGACCATGGACCGGTACGGGAAGTGTACCCTCTCTTCAGCAACCTTTACCTTACGGTCGCTGAACTACTTATCTCACTTTACACGGCTCCAGAGAGATCTCCTCAAGGAGCTTGGAGATGCTCTCACAGGTAACGTTTCTGAGGCGGTGGCCCAGATGGTTAACACCCAGATGTCTACCCTCAATTCCATCGTTAACTCCTCCATGAGGCTGATTTCATATGCAGCCGAGGGAGCGAGTAGGGCAGCAAGCTCAGGAGTCACCCTTAGGAGGCAGACCTGGATGCGTCTTTGTCACTTCGCGGAGGCCTTCAAGTCTTCATTCACAGGCGCCCCCTTTGATGGTTCCTATTTGTTCAGAACCAAGGTGAAAGACACCCTCACCAGGTGCGAGCAGGAGGGAAAAACTCTGTCTGCTGTAGGGGGTCCATTTTTCCCTTCCCTCTAGGCCTTATCCCAAGGCCCAGAGGGGTGGAAAAATGTGGTTCAAGAAATCACAGAGGTTTTTTCCCGGTGCACAAGGTGAGCCCCCCTCCAGAGGCAGAGGAGGGGGAGTTATTCAGGAAGACACCGGCCTAGAGGCAGAGGAGTCCCCGCAACTCGGGAGACCGCGATTCCTTTCATGGTTCTCCCTACTATTGCTCCTGATGGGAGGCCCGACTGTGCATTTCCAGAGCCAGTCGGGGGTCGAATATCATTATAGCCGGAGACCTGGCAAGACATCACCCAGGACCAATGGGTTTTACGAATAATTTCTGGAGGTTATGTCATTCCCTTTTCATCAGACTCCCCCCAAGTCAGGAAAATCCCAGATGTTCCACCCAGTCAAAGGGATTACGCAGCTTCAGAGGTTTCAAAGCTGCTAAAAAAAGGAGCCATCCAACATGTCCCCTCAGACCAGATCGGATTAAGGACTTACTCAAGATTCTTTTTGGTGCCGAAAAGAACAGGGGACCTGAGACCCATATTGGATTTCAGCCAATTGAACAACCATGTACAAAAGTCCAAGTTCCGAATGGTCACATTGCAGTCGATTCTCCCATTGCTGGGAAAAGAAGCATGGATGTGCTCCATCGACCTCAAGGATGCTTACTACCATATCAAAATGGACAGGGCATCCAGGAGTCACCTACGCTTCTGGCTGGGAGCCAGTCATTTTCAGTTTCGAGCCCTGCCCTTTGGTCTCACCACAGCCCCCAGGGTGTCCACCAAATGTATGGCAGTGGTGATGGCTCACTTGAGACGTCAAGGATTCCTGGTGTTTCCTTACCTGGATGTCTGGCTCCTCACTGCCACCACCAGGCATCTACTAATTCAGACCAGGGACGGCACCATAACTCTCTGTCAACAGTTGGGCATAACACTGAACTGGGAAAAATCTCTCTTGTTGCCCTCACAGCATGTCACTTTTATAGGTGCAGAACTAGACACCGTCCTCATGTGGGCGTTTCTACCACAGGAAAGAATCAGAGTCCTACAGCAACAAGTTCACGCCCTGCTTCCTCTGAGAAAAGTGAAGGCAAGATGGGTTCTCCAACTCCTGGGGACTATGGCTGTGACAATTATGTTTGTCCCTCTAGCAAGGTTACATATGAGACTCCTTCAATGGCTTCTCTTTGCCCAGTGGTCTCTCCAACGGCTTCCACTTTCTCACCCTATTCTACTCACAGACAGGTGCAACCAGGATCTCAGTTGGTGGCTTTACACCAACAATCTGGACATGGGAAAACCCTTTGTTCCACTGCCCCCAATTGCCACAGTGACCACGGATGCCTCCCAGATGGGGTGGGGGGGTATTATCTGGACAGGACAGTCCAGGGCACGTGGCAAGAGCATGAGATACATTTGCATATCAACGTCTTGGAGATGAGAGCTGTGCTACTTGTGTTGCAGGCACTTCAGAGCTTTCTCCCTCTCAGGACTATTGCAATCCACTCGGACAATATGTCAGTGGTGTGGTATCTGATCAAGCAGGGATGAACCAAGTCATATCCCCTGTGCAGAGAGGCCATGCGAGTATGGCAGTGGGCAGTGTCTTCCGAACGTTTTCTGGTAGCAACGCACATTCCGGGGAAGTCCAACGTGATCAAAGACAGGCTAAGCAGAGCTATTCTGATGCCTTACGAGTGGTCCCTGAACCGTCAAGTTGCGGAACGGATCTTCCGCAGATGGGGTCAGCCTTGCTGGAACCTTTTTGCCAGCCCCCTCAATGCCAAATGCAGCAGCTACTTCACGTTGATCCCCCAGGGGAAGTCTCCCAGGGATGCTCTAGTCCATGATTGGCCCTCCGGTCTACTATATGCTTTTCCTCCGGTCCCCTTGCTGTCAAAGGTAATTCAGAAAGCACAATCCTTGGGAAGCAGAATGATTCTGATTGCCCCACACTGGCTTTGTCAGGTTTGGTTCCCCTTTCTCCATTCCTACATCATGGACGCGCCTTGGATTCTGGACCCACAACCAGACTTACTGACACACATGTCCGGGCAGCTCCATTCCTCTCTGTGGACCCTCCAGTTGACAGCCTGGCTACTCCACTTCCATCATTAGTTAGGCTTCATCATTTTTCTCCGGAGGTAGTTCATATTTTATCTTCCTCTCATAAGTCCTCTACTTGGAAGATTTATTCCAGCAAATGGAAGAGATTTTCAATCTGGACTCATACCCAAGGGATTGACCCTTACACAGCTCCAATTTCATCTGTTTTGGAGTTCTTGTCTATGCTTTTTCGCCAAGGCTCAGCGTCCGCCACCATAAAAGTCCAATTGGTGGTGATTTCTAACTTTCATGTCATTAATGAGCCTAGTCTGATGGCTCATAGACTCTGTAAGGCTTTCCCGAAGGGCACTCTGTTACTCTGTCCTCCTGTATCGGAACCTATCATGCCTTGGGATTTAAACTTTGTTCTACAGGCTCTTACTTCACCACCCTTTGAACCTGCAGCTACTTGTGATTTAAAATTCTTGACCTGGAAGACTGTCTTTTTGGTAGCAATCACATCAGCCAGACGCATTTTAGAGATTCAAGCTCTATCAATAAAACCCCCATACTTGATTTTTCATAAGGACAGGGTTTCTCTCAGGCCAAATCCTTCCTTTATTCCCAAAGTGGCGTCTATCTGTAATCTTAATCAATCTATTGAGTTGCCAGTGTTTTTTCCCCAGTTCTCAAACAAGGCAGAATTTAAATTTCTCATCAATTGGATGTACATAGACAATTACATTTTTATCTGCACAGAACCAAAGACCTCAGAAAATCTGATCAGTTGTTTGTTTCCTTTTTGGAAAACAGAATTGAGTCTCCTGTTTCCAAAGTCATGCTGTCCAGATGGATATCCAGTTGCATCTCTTTCATTTATTCCTCAGGGGGTAAAGATCTACTGTTCCCAGTGAAGGCTCACTCTACTCGGTCTGTATCTACATCTACAGCCTATCAGGCCAGATTGCCTATGGATGATATTTGTGCTGCGGCTACCTGGGCATCTCCTCACACCTTTGTTACTCATTACAAGTTGGACGTGGTATCTAGGGCCAGGTCTTCATTTGGTTCCACAGTGCTCAGGGGTATTTTCCACTGAGCCTCCCAGGATTTAGGTGCTGGGGACTCTGTTCCACGGGTAAGAATGTAGGCGAGATTGGACTACATAACATCAAGACGTTATGTACTCACCATAATGTTCGATGTATGTAGTCGATCTCACCTCACATTCTTACTTACCCCCCCTCCTTCCCCCTTCCTGGAGGATTTGGAGGTTAGGACTGGTTTTCAGAGCTCCCTTCACTCTCGCTTTGTTCTTCCTTTCCTTGGGTGCTGTTATGCATGGAGAATGAGTGCTGGTGTTCACAGCAAACTAGATCTGGGGATATAGAGCAGTGCAGTATGGGATACCATCTTAGCCCAGCCAATAGAAAGACTTTGAGCTAGAAAAGTTTGGCCGAGTCAGAGCCGACATTCGGCTCTGAACCCATGGCTAAGAATGTGAGGCAAGATGGCCTACATACATCGAACATTATGGTGAGTACATAACTTCTTGTTTGGGACTAGAATGTGAGAAAAAAGAAATTGAGCAAGATGGAGTGCATAAATATATGGGAATTGATGAAGGATCAGTAATAAAGCATGAACAAATGTGAATAAAACTTAGTAAGGAATACTTTAGAAGACTTAAATAAATACTGAAAACAGCATTGACATCTAGGACAAAATTCAAGCTATAAACCAATTTGCTCTTCCTGTCCTAACTTAACAAGAAGGATACTTCATGCTCACCAAATGATTAAAAAAAATCAGTACATATCAATATTATATATTCTGCATTCTGAAGGAGGGATAGGCCTCCTTGAAATTGATTAAATGTATAGATCTGCAATCATGGGACTCCACACATATCTGCTGACCTCAGAAGACCCAAAACACTAAATGTTTTGAAACATGAGGAGAATAAATCTAAGATGACTTATCTGCTTAATATAGCAGAAGCATATCGACATCAAGCAAGAATAGCAATCAGACCAGAAGTAGATAAAAATCAAGCAGCAACAGAATGTGCCAAAAAACGAAAGAATATAAGGTGAAGGACCAGATGAGAAGGCAAGAAATGTAGAAAATGCATAAATATAGTTACAAGTATAGAAAACTTCCAGAAGAACCTCATGATGATCAGGAATGAACACAGGAATGGTCAAGGAGAGGCAAATTCAAAACAAGAGATGAAAGGTTAATATTGGCCAAGATAGTGGACTACATACAAGCTGGTTTACAAAGTCCATTGAACATGTGGGAGAAACAGACAAATGTAGGTTTTCTAAAACAAAATTGGAAACAGTCGTACACCTTGTTGCTAGCAGTGACATACTAATGGTAGGACTGTATAGTGAAGGCATAGTAATGTAGCTAGAATGTTGGAAAAGGGATTGTGCAAACATTATGATACTGAAGTGGCTGAAAAACACTGGAAACATGAGCGACAAAGCATTATAGAAAATGATGAAGTTTACATCACATATGATCACCAATTACCAACAGTTCAAAATATAGATGCTAGGAAACTGGATATAGTGGCCCATAAAAAAGACAAAAGTAGCATTGATCATTGAAATCACCACTCTCAGTGACTACAATGTATTGCATACGGAGAGACACAAAGTCATAGAATATCAGGATGTGCAGGTAGAAACGAGAGCAATGTAGAAGAAACATACCCATACAGTTCCAATAGTAGTAGGAGCAATGGGTCTTATAAAAAAGAATCTACAATCATGTTTAGATATGTTACCAGTACATGTAACCCCATACAAATTACAAGAGGAGTCATTACTGGGCACATTGAGGGTGCTGTGAAGAGCACTTTTGGCTAACATCAAGGACTGAAACAATACTAATTTCATGAACTTTAATCGTACTTTGACTTAGGAATGGGGTCCATTTACATCATAATATTAGAAATCCAAAGGGCTTGGAGAAATTAAAAAAAAACATGTACTCTAGCTCTCTCTTATACACATACACATTCATATGTTTTTGTAAACGTACTACATAGATATACACATATACACAAACACATGCACACACATATATACTGTATATTCATTATTTATATTAAACTTAACACAGTAGAGTTAAGGATTATTAATGTATAAATTCTAGTAAATGTTGCTGAATGTTTTACTTATTCACTGTCACACATTGGCTATGTGTTGCACATGCAGTCTTTGTCAATGCCTTTATGTCAGTATTTTTTCTTTGTATTGCTAAGTGAATTTATTATTTGTTATCATCTTTGCGAATGTTGTGGTTGAAAAGGGTACTGGGACCAGTTCACTTTCCTGGCTACCAAAGAATAAATAAATATGTAATAGAAAACAAGGGGGCTGAATGTGACAAAAATAATTAAGGAACCAGTAAAGCACATTTTAATTCTGCATCATTCATGACAGAGAAAAACACTGAAGGCATTGGGGAGTAGACAGGCTTGGTTTGTAGTCCTACCACTTACTTGATGCAGCAAGGGTCATTACTGCAGTGGAAGTTTTCACCTCTCAGCATGAGAGAGTAGGGGAGGGTCTGTCAATTCTTTTAGATCTACAAAATAATCCTTTTACAAAAGCCTGCTATTTACCTACTTGCTTTTGCTGAAAGTAGCTAACAGTTTGTTATAGCATAGAACAAGCTCTGACAGACACATAAATGAGGCTCAGGCAGGGAAACATAGAAGTAGCTCTGTTACAGAAGATGTGTTTCGATGACAGTGTTTCACAGTCCTGCCATTCTTTCTTAATGGCATGAGAAAACGCCACCACCTCCTTATGTCCAGCATGACTCATATAAAGAGGACTTGAAATGTATTCTGGGAAGAAGGAATGAAAGCAAAAAACAATAACATGTTACCAAGGCAGACCCTATTATCCACCATTTTCAGAGAAAGACATTAAAATTGCAAAAGAATCACTTGTTGTTGTTGTGTCTTTCGGCTTTTCCCGGTTAGGGGTCGCCACAGCAGAACTCCGGTCCGCTAATGATTGGCAGTTGATTTTTACATGCTGAGTTGCCGGCCCTAATGCACAACCTTCAACGAAGGTATGCCCATTCACGCATCTCTCCACAGAAGACGTTCTAGCTGAGAATCGAACGGGACAACGTCTTGCTGTGAGGTGACAATGCTACCACAGCACCACCACCGCGGATTGTAACGATTTAAAATAGCTCAGAAACTAAAGATAACAATGAAAAAAATGGGTTTTGTTTAGTTCTAAGGTGGAGTTTTCCTTTAAATATCAGTATGGGCACTGTGGGAGACTATAAAAAGAAATAAAAGAGAAAAGGAATGTATTAATGAAGAAATAGAAAATTATCCAGAAAAAATAAAAAATGTGGAAGGAAAAGATTGATGAGACAGAAGAAAATCAGAAAATATGGTATAGGGATATAATGGTACAATATTATTTTGTTAACCCATGGGAACATTTACCAGAATAAAAGGTTAAAGCTATGAAATAAAAAATAGGTGGTGTAGTAATAAAGTAGAAGGTCAGGAGTTTCTATGGAGACTGGGAATAAACAAGTTGCCAGTAAAAGCAAATATGCCTTATAAAAAGCAAAGTGAGAGTATATGTTTGTATTTTAGTAAACAAGAAACTACATATGTTTTTCTAAAATGTAAAGAGTACAGAAATAATGAGAAATATTATGTGCAGAAAAATTTCTTGGATAATTAAAAAAATAGTAGTAACATAAATACGGATATAATTAAAATAGATATTACAAGAATAGAAACAAAGAATATAAAATAAGAATGGACAAAAAATTATTTTATGTAATATGGGTAATTTGGAACGCAAGATTAAATGAAATTATGTTTAACGGAAAATGGATATTATCAATGATATTAAGAAAAATCAGGTAGTTGTTATGGAAAAAGGAGTGGGGGTTTAGTGCAAAGAAAACTGTATGAAGATGAAAATACACTGTATGAGGATGAACTTAAGTAAATGTTTGAGTAAATCTTGTAAATTTGTAAATATGTATAGAAGTGTGCAAAAATGTAAATATGGAACCTCTATTTTTTTCATTAGATATTGTGGGATCTTTTACATCCTCCTGAGCTGCACAAGCAGATAGGGCCTCAATTTAACATCTTATCCAAAGGATGCCACACTCAGAAGGGCAGCATCCCATTTATACTCTGCAGTGTCAGCAATCTCTCTATCTGATGTGGGAATAAAACCCACAGCCTTCCGTACCAAAGGTGAGTGTGCTACCTTTTAAGCAACTGACACTACATTTGTCAGTTTTCATATCCTTTATCTATATGTCTGCATTTTCACAAAGCCATGTTACAGCTTTATTATTGCATAGTTGCACAGAGGGTATTCTATGTAAGTGCTACAAAAAAGTTTTAGAGTTACATGTCACCTATACCAGCAATAATCTGTTGTGAAAAATTCCACAGACTTTGTGATGATCCAGTTGTAAATGAAGACACCTGTGCATGACGTATATATACACACACACACACACACACACACACACACACACACACACACACACATACACACACACACAAAAGTTAAAATGATTGTTGGCTCAAGCCACTTCCAACTTACTATTTAAAGACACACTTAGCAATAACTCTGCAGAGTGCTCATATAACTTGTGCAGGCGAGGCATGCAGGATGGGAATAACTTAATAAGTTTATAGGACGCATAAGTCCTCTGTGTTCTCGTGGCACAACATCATGATAAGCTTTCTGTGTATATCTTTCTCAAGTATCACCACTGAATTGCAAAAGGCATATCATACAAGGGACACACCTCTAGGCAGTTGGGGAGACAGGCACAGTTAATACACTTTTACATTCTAACCACTTATATGAAATTTCAAGTAAGGTCATTTTCCCCCCTTTTTGTCCCCACTGCCTAACAGTTATCTACCCCTCCCTGTCGCTTAAGCAGTTGCCTAATTCATTCCCCATCAACACAGTGAGAGTTAGCTAAGAGAGGTCATCATTCACTATGCCAGGAGGGCAGAGGAAGAAACCAAGCCGCATATATGAAGTGACATAAAAAGTATTACGAATGGGAAGTATAACAGAAATATGCGATTGTACAGAAAGTCATCGTAAACAAAGCAAGCATAGATAGTAAAACACACCAAGTAGAAATCGCAAGAATTTTTCAAAGATTATTATAGTAGACGAAATGAACAGAGTTGAACATATTAAATGGCAGGAGTATTTAGGAGTAAATAATAGCAAGAAAAGTCTCAGTGCACGTGCAACAATACTGTGCCTCTCAAATGTCTGCGATGCTGCCTCATATTTTTGCTTTGTTCCTCATAAAACAGCAAACGTCACCCGGGGTTTTTTTCTCCGAGAATTACGTTCAGTCAATAATACCAGACATTCGGAGTGTCATGCTTCTCATTGCTCATAAAATGCATTTTAATGCAAAACCTGTTGCTCTATAATATTTAAAATATGGCCCTGTTTTGGGGTCTTTGCCCCCTCCCATCATTTTTGATATTGTCAAGAATTCTTTAGCAAAGAATTTAAGAGGTATGAATAAAACTTGTGGCAAATGGAAGGCATTTCTTTTCTTTTCTCACTTTAATTTAATGACCAAGTGGAACAGCTCTTACAGGTGTCCAGGGATTTCTTCAGATGTTAGGGATGACTCAGATAGCATTTAAGGAAAAATGTGAGGGGCCATCTGTTCACTTTTAATAAATCTTTAATATTCTTTTGCTACTCAACCATCTTCATTAAAAAAAAAAAGATAGTGACTACTCATCCCTAGTCATCTTGATGGTAGCTGGCAAGTTTCTAATAAGCAGGATAAGAAATCATTTCTAAAAAGCTGCAACTTTTTGTTTCTAAAGCATGCCTGTTAATCTATTTTGTCAGCCTGATTACACAATCAGACACCATGTCTCCTGTAGGATGCTTCTGAAATTAGCAAACCACCCAGGGGCTTTCTCTCTGCATAAGGTCTGGCTGATGGACTACCCAACTTCACAGATTCATGTGATTTTTTTTTATTTTTTTCTTTTCTTTCTTTTTTTTTTATCTCATGCAACTTAGATACACAACAATGTACTTTGGTACTTACAACACATTTCTAGGAAACAGAAGGCCTGATGTCTAATCGTTACAGACCAATAAATGCCAATAATGCACAAAATGATAATAAGGAAGTCATTCAATGATTTGATATTTTACAATAAGTGAGCATCACAGCAAAACAAGGTACCAAAGTCATCAAGGGACTCACTATTAGCAAATGACTGAGACAATTTAATTAAATTCTGCATTAGTGCACCTTAGTCTTTTAATGTGGCTCATGTCCAAAGGACATTATATTTGGTCTCACGAGAAATATGTTTTCTTGCTGTTGTATTAAAAAATAGCTGCAAAATGCATTAAAGAGAGAAATGTAAACCAGTGCTGCTCCTTTGATAACATGGTTACTGAAAGAGAACCTAAATTTTTTAAAGCATAAAACCTTGTTACATTTGTTTTGGTGTGTGTGTGGGGGGTGCTCTTCTGCAGTTGACATTCGTCTACATTTTATTTGTCTTGTCTCAGATGGTCTATAATGCAAAATTAGACACAAATGAGCAGCTTTAAAAGTGAAACTTGGGGAAACAATGTAGGACTGGGCCCTCGTGATGCATAGCAATACAGCTTCATTTTAACACTAAAGGTGCTTCCTGCTGTCTATATTAAATCCATAACTTTAGTGGCTTCAGAGTTGCAACTTTGCATTAATTACCAGTGACTGTGTTCTAATTGTAAAACATATAGCTCTATGAATTTATGAATTTTGAAATGATGGCCATAAAAAAAATAAATAATAATAAAAAAAAAAAATGTCCTGCAGTGAAATGAGTCTAGAGTAGTCAAGAAGCTACTGACCAAAAATGAAGATGCAATGAAAATTTGAGCTGATCTTGGCCTCACACTGCTTCATTTTCCATTTGAGTTCTCAGATAGGGTGCCTTCTGTGCATTCCATGAAGAGTTTACATCTTCTCCTTGTGTCTGATGATTTGTCAGTTGTGGTGTCTTTCCACGACCAAAGACATGGTTAGCGAGTTAGTGCTCATCCAAATTGCTTACAGCTAAGTGTAGCATGTGAGAGCGAATGTGTATGTGTGTGCATACCTGACAGAATGACATCCTAACTAAGATTAGTTTCTCAGTCTTATAGCCACTGAACACACAAAAGATGTCTGGGTCCTGATCACCTTGAATTGAATAAAGAGTAGAATAAAAGGAAAAAATGAAAGAAAGAATTAATGAGTCTGATTACTAACATGATGCACGTTGTTTCTGAAGTACCAGTGAAGATACTCGGAGAAGCATGTAGTAAAGCAGAAGCATTTTCAATTTCAAGGAAAAAAAGTACAATTTGAAACAGAGCATATTCAAGGTGATACAAGACAGAGGCATACAGGTATTCATATATTGAGTTATAAGAACATTGTTATTGCTAAAGTAAATATATTCATTGAACTGCACAGACCAGTCACACAGAGCTCCTATAAAGGCTGTCCCTCCTCAACAGTTGACTGCACGTTAGTGTCAGCAGAAACACCAGTTCACATGGATAAAAATTGAACTGAACAAATACATAGAGGAATCTGATTCTTTAAGTTATATTAGGGGAATCTCTTCAAACTTTTATATGCTCTTCTGTCCTATTAATATCTGGAAACTTACAGGAGAGCAAATCAAGATGATGAATTTCTTACTCCTAAAATAAACCAAACAAATGGAAAAAGCACTAGGTACTAAAAAATTTAATAAAGTAATGCTTTTGTATGTTCAAATGCCCCTACTTCATCAAACTAAATTGAAAAAGTAAAACAGAAGAAATATATACCACACAAAGCAATCACATGATAGCTGAATGAAAGTCAAAAGACTAACACAACAAAAATATTAAATAACTAAATCCAGATATACGTATATATAAAAACATACTATAAATACATACATACATGCACATAATAAAGCACTTACTTTATTAAATGTTTTAGTACCTAGGGCTCTTGCCATTTGCTTGGTTTATTTTAGTAGTTTATTTCATTTGTTTTCTTGCTGAATTTCTTACACCTGCCTGCTGTCCTTTCTATGCTATTTTATTATAAAATGCTTGACATGACGGGCCAAAGATACTGCATTTAAACAAAATAATGTAACAGGTGAGATATAATTGGGATGTTGAAGAGTTCTCTTTGTAAAATGTAAAGTGTCTATATTGAGTACTAATCAAGCTGAAGCAGGGGATTCATCTTAAACATGCTATTACTGCCATACTGAGACATGCTTAGGGAAACGTTTCTTTTTTAGCACTTCTGGATCCATTACTAATAGTAAAGCTTTACACAGCTGGATGTGGAGACAGTAATTATATCGGAAAGGTAACTAATGTATTTTCAGCAGTAGCTTTCTGCTCCTGGCTCTGTAATATAACTTGCTGCCTGAGGGGATAAGCCCCCTGCTGTAGTGTTCATCATTTACTGAAATTCTTTACTCATAACGTGCAGTCTGTGATTCAAAAATATGAATCTAGTCTCTAGAGATATTATATGTGGGGGAAAGGGGCCGCTCTGTGACCTTCTCTTCAGGCTTCAGTTTAGGCGGCATAATAATGTAGGGCTGGGTCATCTAATCATTACCTACATGTGGCATGCTTGGGCAAAGGGTAGCTTTTCAGAGTGTGCCAGCTTGTGTAACTGAGAGTGTGCTCTCAGCTTCCTTATTATTAGTTGACTATACAGTGACTAAGATATTAACTCATTAAGTTAACTTGGGAGCCACTATGGACGCCTGGAACTACTGCCCCATTAGCCTGACGAGCCTGTTCTGCAAGACTATGGAACGTATCATCAGGGAACTTATAAACAATGACACCGGTAATCTCCAAACTCTGGACCCTACCCAGTTCGGGATTGTAAAAGGCAGATCATGTCTCCTAAACCTGATAGACTTCTTTGAAGCGGTCACCAAAGCCGTAGATGAGGGTAAGGTGGTTAACACAGTCTATCTAGATCTCACCAAGGTGTTTCATACCATCCCCAACTCTGGAATTATAGATAAACTCACTAAACTAGGTATAAATCCTTATGTCACAAGATGGGTTGCCAACTGGCTCACTGACAGAACCCACACTGTAAAAGTAGCAGATTCTAAATCCAACTTCAGACCATTGACAAGTGGAGTACCACAGGGTTCAGTCCTGGGTCCTCTCCTGTTTGGTATCTACTTCTCTGAAGTATAGGCTAACACAGAAGATCTTTGGCTAACAAAGTTCGCAGATGACTGCAAACTACAAGCCATAATTGAAACTCCTAACTGTGTGGACATCCTACAAAAGGGCCTCACTGAGACAGATGCCTGGTGTCAAAGCCATGTCCTCAAGCTCAATGCCAAAAAGTGCATTGTCATCCCTTTTGATAAAAACTCTGTACCCATGCACTACCACATAGGCAGTAGTCTACTTAACACCAAAAGTGTGATAAGAGACCTTGGGACACAGGTGGACAGTAGTCTCTCCTTTGATAATCACATCACCACAGTAGTCAGGAAATCTTTCTATGTGGCACACCTCATCACAAAAGGTTTCTCACCCAGGAAAAAAGAGGTCATTGTTCCCCTCTACTCATCACTCATTAGACCCATTATAGAGTAGGATGCCCCTTTTGGTACGTACCTCACAAGACATCTACAACAACTGGAAAGGCCACAGAAATACCTCACAAAAGGATTACTAGCCTCAAACAGATACCCTACGCAGACCATCTCAAAAAACTCCAGCTTTACTCTATCGCATATCGCCTACTCAGAGGCGATCTCTGCCCAACATACAAAGCTATGTCAAACCCAGAGCTGTTAGACATGCTCCACTTAAAGAAATCCCAATCCTTCCATGCAACACACTATAGGGACCTAAACCTTGTCACCACAATAAACAGAATATGCTGGAGGGATAAATTTCTGTCCCAGAGACTTCCCATACTCTGGAATAAACTACCTATCTTTATCAAACAAAGCTCCTCATTAGCACTCTTCAAGAAAAATCTTGATGACTGGATGGGAGATAGGAAATTCACCCCAGGGATCACTTCTGTGGCTCTGCTTGACAGGGGTATAGGAAAATAATTTTCTTGGGTGGCAAAAGCCAGGGCACTGTTTGGCTAGGCTTATATAGGACCTAGGTCAAATAGCCTAGTACCTACCTATGAACCTTTGAACCTATGCGAAACTTGCTGATATCTGTCACCTCATATGGAGTCATTGCCAGAGGGATTATGTATGCATGCTGACAGTGAATCAATTCCTATGGGCTTTACTCCTGTCTCAATTGTCATATAATCATTCAGTTAGTATATACAGTATAAATAAATAGGTGTAGACCATGTAGGACAGCCTGCTCCCCCTGTAAAAATACTTTTTCTTTTGGGTTTAATCAAAATGAAACTATGACCAGTGTGTTTTGTCTAGCTGAAGCATCACAAAATGTAATCTTGCTGAAATATAGTAGAACAAGTATTTATTGCAGAATTGCTCTATTCAGTTTTCATGTTTTATTTCTGATTGGCATCTGGTATTTTTGCACTTTCTGCTACTGATTACTTTACTGGTCTTTTTAGAGATTAAAATCATAGTATTAGATTCCAGATGCATACTTATAAAATACAGGAATTTGCCAAGGGCCAGGCAAGAGACAGATGAGGCATGTGTTATCTTCCAGACAGCTGAGTGACAAATGCCATATCTCCAAGTTACAAGGAACTACACTCATGTAACCTAATTAATAAAGAGAGCATATCCATGAATCCTGTTCAAAAAAAGAAACATGCTCCTATCTCCTCATCAGCAAAAAGAGGACACCCACACCTACTAGTCAGGACAGTGAATGTGCCATGCATCCTAGTCAGCAAAGAGAGCAAGTCTTCTCACATGGCCTGGCACTCCATTTAAATCAGTGCCTCCTGCTATGCAAAAGGAGCACAGCCATGATCCTAGTCAGCAGTGTGGGTTGCCATAATGGTTGAGGTTTTTACCTTATAAACACAAGGTGGAGTGTTTGATTCTCACATGGGATAATTGGTTAGGCTTAAAAATGGCCCACAAAGGCAGTTAGCCTAGTAGTAATCTATGAATCTATGAACCTAAGCAAATATGTGCTTTCTCATCATTAAAGGAATCATCACTGGAATGTCTGGAGTTTGACAAAGATTTCTACATCATGTTACCCACCTGATTTACATACATGGGATAGAAGTTGAAACATTATCTACAATACACTGCTCCTTTAACCACGTATCACTGTTCTTTGCCTGCAGATCCTGACTAGTGCAGCATGTGGGCAGAGAAGTAAGTGTGCTGCTTGTTAGGACCAAGAATGCCATTTCACTCTAGTTTCTGCCTGAATGATGAACACCATATGTTTGTGTTTTCATTGAGAACAGACTGGAGTCTTCACTTGTAATACAAATGTGACAAGCATGTAAGGGTCATGCATGCAATTAACTTTGATTAGAAACAGATCTGGTCAGTTGCGCCATTTCTTTTGCTCAGTCAAATTGTGGTATGACAGGATGTGGCATACTTGTTCATTTTATCTCTCTTTGCATTAAATGGAAGTATTTTGTCCAAGTGTAAAAACAGAGGAAAGCCATGGAACCAAAGTGAGGTGTACATCAAAGATTGGCAGCTTCTCCCAGTATGTTTTAGATGTAGGGATAAATGACAGATAAGTAGCAAACACTTGGATACTAGAGGATTTAAAGACTTGATTCATTAAATAGAAAGATTTATCTATTCTTATCAGAGGAGTTATTTTTCAATAGCTGTAGCAAGCGTTCATGCTGATTTGGTCTAGTCAACCTCTTCATTACTTAGAAGTGCTGTAACACATTGCTTTTCTTGTCTTTTGTAGGAGGATAGGTGGGCCTTCTGTTAGCAAAATGTGCTATTAATATGCATCACTTCGTCACATAGGTTACTTTCCTTAAGGCTCTTCTTGTCTTGGGATGCAGTGGTTCATGCATTGTAGGAGCTCCCAGGTTGTTGTTTAACTCAGTTATGATTAAGCTGAAGTCACAGTGTAATGGCAGACAATATTTCACCCAGATAAGATAACTTGCCACTGTACTGATGAGGACTGGCCTATGGGGTAACATGACAACAGATTCCAGTGAGGGACAAGGCTGCAGACTGAGCAAATAAGAAAAGATATGTTAAGAAAAAGGAGATGTGATGCAGTGCTGCTCTAGTGGAATGCATGTAGCAACATTAGAAAGTTACACACACATCTGCACTGGCTAACAACAGAAATCTTCATGTGCTTTTTATGTGTTATTCATATATCTGTAAACAGTAAGCAACATTAATATTGGATTCCCCAGAGCTGCAGTGACGTACAAGGCATAGCATCTTAAACTCAAAAGTATGTAATTCATTCAATTTTTGTGTTTTTCTTAATGTTCATAAATATTAAACATGAGATTTTTACTTTAAAAAATGCATGTGTGTGAGTGTGTGTGTGTATATGTGTGTGTGTGTGTGTGTGTGTGTGTGTGTGTGTGTGTGTGTGTGTGTGTGTGTATATGTGTGTGAGACTGTCTTTGTAACAAGAAGGGAAAACATGATTCAGTTTATAGACTTGTGCTATCAGCACTAGATATGGATTTTATAGCTATAATAAATGAAATGATCTTCACTGATTTGCCTACCGTGTGATACAAGTGCTAGGAATTCAGTTTGAATACTTACCTCAGTAAGTCTAAACCATATCTACAGTGTTTGCCTTATTTACTGGCTGTTCAGATACTACAAGATGTTACAACTGAAGAAATGCTTCCTGAACTAAAAAAACATATATGGAGAAAGTAAGAAATCTATTTTAATTCTTTAATTCAAAATGTGTTTGAAGAAGGAAAATATAACATAACTAGAGAAGAATATAAGTCTTCTCCAAATGTAAAAATCTTCGTTGAAAAGTGGAAACATTGACATCTGACTTTTTAGTGTCAGTGCATTAGTAGAGAAGCCTAAAAATATACATTTCTGTATGTCACTGGCGACAGATTAAGTTAAAAAATGATATTTTAGTAAAATTGTGCTAAGATATATACATGAAAAAATAACTATATTCAAATAATGTACAAATAAACAGTATTGTTTAAAAATGCTGTTTGATACAATGGAAGAGAAAATAGTTGATACAATAAAGTACGAAAAAATGCAAGTTTTATTTATTTATTTATTTTCGGGGGGGGGGGGGGTTTGCAGTCCAGATACAGAGAGATGGGCTGAACTTTTAATAAGTAGTGAGAGAAGAATGCAAGTTGTACTATTTTTGTTTGTTTCAGACTCAGTGAGTTGTATTAACATTTCTCCGTGGTGAAACAGCATACCCTCTGTGCTCAAACATTAAACCCATTCTTAGTCTCTGTGCCATCTTTGGACCTGGTTGTATTCTCCCCTGTAAAGGTCACCAGACCTCTCATTGCTGAAGCGAATGACACAGGAGTCAGAAGGACTAAATAACAACTAAAACTGCACAGAGGTAAGTGTCATCTATTAGTAAAGAGGCCCAGCCCCCCACTCCTGTGCTGTTAACACCTTTCATGGGCCACTGCATTCAATGAGGAGTGGTCTAGTAGGGTTGCATCGACATTCCATAAGTAGCAATACTGACCACTCCTACCGCACCTGAAATGCTCTCTGTTCTGAGCCCCAGTTTCTACCAGGGTTATAAAGGTCAGCATATCAAACCAAGAACCCAACCATATATGGGTGCTGATCATTTTATCAAGAACTGCTTTAACTGTATTGATTTATGCTACAGCTGATGTCACATACTGTAAGCTATAGCATAAATGTAGCTGGTACACTTTGGTCATGGATGTATGACAGTGAATTTAGGATATATATAAGTAAGGGGGTATGGAGGCTGCTTGTCCCCATACAGGGGGGTATGAGTTTCATAGGTTAAGCTCACTGTGTAAAATATGTTATATTTGTTACTACAGGAGCTGTTTACCTTTAATATTGAGTGGCTATGTTTTTTTTTTTTTTAATGTTTAAGGCACTAACCTTACCACTTGGCTGCTGATGTAAAGTCCCACATCACCATGAGGGCCTATACTATGCCCTTTTCCTGAATATGGGTCCCTACTCTGACATGCTAATGAATTCTGTCATTGCTGTCTTGATAAGTCATGTCCACCTTTTCAGTTACAGCCTCCACTTGCATGCGTTGAAGCAGTCATCAGACAGTGAGTCCTTCTCCCAGTATAGAGGAAGTGACATCTATTGTCCCCTCCTACCCTCCTCTTCCTGCCTTTTTCATTGCTCAATGCACTAATCAATGTACTAATCAAAGTCAAGTTTTCTGAGTATTAATCAGGGCTGTACCTGTCTATACCACAAGATCAGGCATACTGTGAAAATTGTAATGCATTTTTACATTGAAAATATT